>NW_025889987.1:0-2774 GCF_002878395.1 Capsicum annuum | reverse complement strand
CTTTAGTTGATTCCTATTATTCAAGAAACAAAAGACTTGTAATTTTTTTGACTTCTCTTTCTCATTTGGAGAGGCCAAAACCAAATTCTCACTAGTAGAGTGATACTAGTGTTGTATGTTGGCTAGAAACTAGATTCTTGGGGTTCTTTGAGTTCCTCTTGGTGCAAGTAAGAACTTGGTCTTGATATTTATTAGTCTTGGGGTTCTTTCTATTGTTAGGGTTCTTAGATTAATGAATATTGTGTGTCAAGTTTCTATCTCTTTCTTTGTAAATCTTGTTAACATTATGTTGTTGAATATAAAAGTCTAGTGAAGTCGTGTGGGGCTCTTTCGATTCACTAGCAATATTGTCTTTGTTGTTAAACTCACTTTTCTAGTTCAAACAAGTGTTGCAAGCCTAGTGAAGCCGTGTGTGGCCATTTTCGATTCACTAGCACTTTGTTGTTCATCTTGTTGTTCTTGTGTTGGTTGGAATCTTTTGATACATACTTATCATCGTATCAATATATGTTTGGTCATTTTCAACAAATGTCTTTAACTGTTTGGTCTTTTCCAATAGATTACTCATCTATTGCAACATGTTAATTGAAATCGTAATGGAACTTATCAATTCGTCTTTAATTTTAGTTAAATCAATGTTGTTATTACTAATAATGTCTTAATTCGAATCATTTCAAATAAAATTGGTCAATTAGCACTTTAATCAAGACGAATACACTTAGATGATCATGTTATTACTATGAGATTAATTGAAATCATAATTAAATTATCAATTCATCTTTAATTTTAGTTAAATCAGTTTAGTTATAACTAATAATTACTCAATTTTAATTATTTCAAATCAAATTGGTCAATTGATCATTCTACTTAAGACGAAACACTTAGTTGATCTTGTAATTACTATAAATTTAATTGAAATTGTAAGTGAACTCTCTAATTCATCTTTAATTTTAGTTAAATCAATATAGTTATTTCTAATTATGGCTTGGTTTGAATCATTTCAAATAAAATTGTTCAATTGATCACTCTACTCAGGACGAACATACTTAGTTGATCGTGTAATTACCATGAGATTAATTGAAACAGTAATTGAATTTATTAATACTAGTTAAATCAATTTAGTTATTACTAATATAATGGCTTAATATGAATCAATAAATGACTAAGATGTTGCAAAAGATGAGTAATCTGTTGAAAATGATCAAACAGATAAAGACATCTGTTGGAACAGATTAGTTACATATTGCAACAGATTAGTAATATGTTGGAAATAACAAACAGATAAAGTCATATGTTGTAACAGATTAGTCATCTATTGGAAATGACCAATAGATAAAGACATTTGTTACAACAGATGACTAATCTATTGCAACATATGTGTATATCTGTTTGATAATTTTCAACAAATGACTCACTCATCTGTTGCAACATATTAAATCCGTTGCAATAGGTTATACACTTAAATGATCATGTAATTACTATGAGATTAATTGAAATTGTAATTATTAATTCAATTTGGCTATTACTAATAATAAATTAATTTTAATCATTTCAAATAAAATTAGTCAATTGATCACTCTACTCAGAACGAACACACTAAGATGATCGTGTAATTAATATGAGAATAATTGAAATCGTAATTGAACTTATCAATTCATCTTTAATTTTAGTTATATCAATGTAGTTATTTATAATAATATCTTAATTTGAATCATTTCAAATAAAATTGGTCAATTAACACTTTACTCAAGACGAATACACTTAGATGATCATGTAATTACTATGAGATTAATTGAAATCGTAATTAAAATTATCAATTTATCTTTAATTTTAGTTAAATTAATTTAATTATTACTAATAATTTCTTGATTTTAATTATTTCAAATAAAATTGATCAATTGATCATTCTACTTAAGACGAAACACTTAGTTGATCATATAATTACTATAAAATTAATTGAAATTATAAATCAACTTACTAATTCATCTTTAATTTTAGTTAAATCAATATAGTTATTTCTAATTATGGTTTGGTTTTAATCATTTCAAATAAAATTGGTCAATTGATCACTCTACTCAGGACGAACACACTTAGTTGATAGTTTACTTACCATGAGATTAATTGAAACTGTAATTGAACTTATTAATTCATTTTTAATTCTAGTTAAATAATTTAGTTATTACTAATATAATGGCTCAAGATAAATCAATAGATGACTAACATGTTGCAAAAGATGAGTAATCTGTTGAAAATGACTAAACAGATAAAGATATCTGTTAGAAAAGACCAAACAGATAAAGACATCTATTGGAAATGACCAAACAAATATAGACATATGTTGTAACAGATGACTAACCTGTTGTAATAAATGACTCATCTATTGAAAATTATCAAACAAATATAGACATCTATTGCAACAGATGACTACATTATTGCAACAAATGACTCATCTGTTGAAAATTATCAAACATATAGGAAATATGTTGGAAAATAATTTAAAATACTAAAGCTCAGATGTTTTTATGAGAACTCAAATGTTTGTCCCCTTGTTTAAGGTCTTGTTTTTAATTTTAGTTAAATCAATTTAGTTATTACTAATAATTGCTTAATTTGAATCATTTTAAATAAAATTTATCAATTGATCTTTCTATTAAGGATGAATACATTAATTGAAATTGTAAGTGGACTTATCAATTCATCTTTAATTTAGTCAAAATCAATTTATCACTAATAATGACTTAATTTGAATCATTTGAAATAAAATTGGTCGATTG
>NW_025889986.1:0-4682 GCF_002878395.1 Capsicum annuum | reverse complement strand
ACGAATACATGTCAGATACAGAAAGTATATACTCAATAATAAGTATTGATATAAATGATAAAGATAACCCAAAATCTGATTCTTCAGAATCAGAAGAAAATAACTTAGTTAATGAGCTAGGACAAGAGATAGAGGATCTAGACTTAAACAATCTAGTAATCAGTAATTTAGTGAATGTTACTCAAAAATGTATACATGAATTTCAAAGAAACAAAGGTTTAGACAGTAATAGATGTCGTATATGCAATTGGTATCCAAGTAAAGACAACAGAGCTAAATGCAAAAAATGTTACTTAGAAGCATGTATAAATTGTATAGAAAACACTTTAAAAATAAAAATAGAACCAGAAATAAATAATGGACAAAAATATACAAATAATCAAATCCTAAATCTAAGAGTATCTACTTTAGAAACCCGAGTAAATGATTTAGAACAAAGATTAATCACCCTAGAAAAAGGAAAAACCAAAATTGCCATAGAAGAAACAGATACACAAGAAGCTATACATTTAGAAAAATTGGAGGCAGAACTTATGAATCTGGAAGATAATGACACTAGTCTAATATGCAATGAAGATAAAGAATTCTCAACCATAAAAGTATTAGTAAAAATTAAAATAAAAGATGTGGAGATAGAAACTTTAGCTTTAGTAGATCCCGGATGTACTAGCTGTTTAATCAATAAAGAAATAGTACTGGAACATTTACTAAAAGTACTTGAAAGACCTATAACAGCCACCCAAATGGATGGATCACAAAATATTTACAATTATTACATAAAAAAAGCACAAATAAGTTTTTTAAATACATGCAATAAATTCTATAACCCAATTTACAATGTTAATAAAATATTAGCAACAGATTTAAACATAGGATCAGATTTTGTTATCAGACTACGATTTTGTATCCAAAATAAAGGAGGATGTCTCTTAACAAGAGATGGAATAATGTTTTTTAAAAACTTAACTTATACACCAGTACAAACAGTAACATTGCCAACAGTATATAAAATACTAAACACACATAAAACAAGTTTGCTTCCAGAACCATGTTGCGACGATTGCCAAAATAATCGATGCCAAAGCAGCAACATGTTAAAAGAAAACAAAAATATAGAAGAAGTTAGAAATCATACTCTGCTTAATGCAGAAGGACAAGAATGCTTAACACATATAGAAAAGGATTATACCCTAATAAGTATAGAAACCCAGTTTTATAATTTTAGAAAAGGAATGGATAAAATAGGAATAATAAATAGTCCAAAAGATTTAGAAAATATAATATCTATACTAGATAAAATGGAAATAATAGGAGAAAGGCCGTTAGCCCATTGGGATGCTAACGAGATAATGTGTAAATTAGATATAATTAATTCAGAATACACTATAAAAACAGCACCTATAGAAGCAAATAATGAAGATACTAAAGAATTTGATATACAAATAAAGGAACTTTTACAATTAGAAGTAATAAGAAGATCTACCTCTAGACATAGATCGGCCGTCTATATGGTAAGAAATCATAGTGAACAAATAGGAGGTAAAGCTCGTATGGTAATTAACTATAAAAGATTAAATGATAACACCAGAACAGATGCATATAAACTACCAGATAAAAGTGAGTTAATTAATAGAATTCAAAATAAGAAGGTATTTAGTAAATTTGACTGTAAGTCAGGATACTGGCAAGTCAAAATGCACCCAGACAGCAAAGAATGGACTGCATTCACATGTCCAGGTGGACATTTTGAATGGTTAGTTATGTCGTTTGGTTTAAAGACAGCTCCACCCATTTTTCAAAGAAAGATGGATAATATATTTGGAGAGTATAAACATTTTATATTAGTATATGTAGATGATATTTTGGTGTTCAGTCAAAATATACAAGAACACTTAGGACACTTACAAATAATTTTTAGATTATTTGTTAAACATGGGATGATAATAAGTAAAAAGAAAATGAAATTATGTAAGACTTATATTAATTTTCTAGGAATAACTTTAGGAAATGAAAAGGTAAAACTTCATCCACAGATTGCAAAGAAAGTATTAGAAATGTCAGATAAATTAGAAAAGACAAAAGATTTACAAAAATTTTTAGGATTAGTAAATTATGCAAGAAATTTTATTCAAGACTTAGGAAAAATAGCAGGACCATTATACGCAAAGACCAGTAGTAAAAGGCAGAAAAACTTCAATATAGAAGACATTAAATTAATCCAAAAAATAAAAGAAAAAATTAAAAATATTCCAGACCTAAAAATTCCATTAGAATCAGATTATCTAATCATTCAAACAGACGGAAGTGATTTAGGATGGGGAGTTATTTTAAAAGCACGACCTAATAAATACAGTAATAAAAATGAAGAACAAATATGTGGTTATTAGAGTGGGGCATATAAAGAAAAAGGAAACATGAGTGTTATAGACCTAGAAGTATTAGTTATAATATATGGGTTAAATAGTTTTAAGTTATATATTCTAAATAAAGAGGAAATTTTAGTTATAGCAGATTGTGAAGTTATAGTTAAATTTCATCAAAAAATAAATGACAAAACTAGTAGTAGAAGAAGATGGCTAAATTTTACAGACACCATATCTGTTTATAAGAATATCATATTTGAACATATAAAAGGTAAAGAAAATGAATTAGCAGACCAGTTAAGTAGATTACAACTGGGAATAAATAAATAAGTTTAACCCGACTCATTTATTTTCAGCATGAGACCAACAGGACAACCTCCTGCAGATAAAGGCAAGGGCGTAGCTTCGTCTTCAGATTCATATCAACAGACAATGTTAGGTAATTTAAATTTTAGACCACTAGAATCTTTAGAAACAATGTAAAGAATTCACTTCGGACCATTTAACTTAATTGCTTACCCTGAGAGTAACATATCATTTAGAATAAGACCAGACTACATTCTAGATAGACCCCAAAAGTGTTTAGTAGACAATATTTGGATATCTTATAATAGACAAAATCATAATCATTTTATGGCATCCATGAATTCTTTATGCCATTCCATGGCAGAAAAAAGTAGGTCTAAGTTTAATATTATGTAGTCATTCATGGAAAGACTAACGGAATTTTCCAAACATGGTTAGAAGTTTTAGATTCAATACAAGGTTTTAAAATCCCTCTTTTCAAAGGTTTTAATGATTTTACCGAAGCCACAAATCATGCTAGAGGATATTTAGGACCAAACTATTATATATCACCATCACTCAGACAGAACCCAGATCAAGTACCTCAGTATAATTTACAAAAAAGACGAGAAAGATTATTTTCTGCAACCATTATTCTTCTATGACGGAGAATTTCAAGAAGCTAAATGCTCAGAAAGAATCACTCCTCATGGAAAACACTAGATTAATAAAGCAGGTACAACTATTGGAAGAAGGACTCAACCATCAGACAAATGTAAGCAAGACAGATGCAAAAACACAGACTCAGACACAGAGTTCTCCATCTCCTCAAAAAATGGATGAGAAGGGTGTGCATTTCCCACTAAATGCTCAGAAATCCACTATACCGGATGTTGGTACAGCTAGTTCGGTTCAAACGGTAACCGGTAAAGACAAATCAAAACTGTTAATGGTTGTCACTTTGCCAAAAAGTGAAGATGAAGGATGTTCTTCATCAAAGCATAAGTTAGCAAAATCAGGTAATAAGATTTTAAAGAAGACTTTAATATCTAAAAGGAAAAATGAAACGATAGAGACTATAATCAAACAGACTTTAGACAAATTTTTTAACAACCAGACACAAGATAAACATATGAATAGACAACCAGATGGACAACCCACTACCAATTCAGACAGAACTGTTCCAGAAATAAATAATACAGACAATAATTCTTCAAGATCAGACAAAGATGATAGTATTGCAAGTCATCTTGCACATTTCTAAGATACTCAGGATCTATACAAAGATGATGACTCAGGAATGAGCTTCGACTCAATTGCCCTGCACAACTTGGATACATAGTAAAGACAATATACAATTTGTATTATTAGATAGTGTAGTCAGGTGGGGATGCCCACTTTATGTCTTGTAATAGTTAAATCAGTGTCAGAGTGCCTCCTTTATCACTACTTTTCAAAAGAAAGAAAAACTGTTGAAGCACGCGTCAAAATAAGTCTGGGAGAAAAATTAATAATGCATGTAACGATGGGGCTCAATGAGTACCCGGCTTGCATTATTAAGATTCTTTCTTAGCTCTTATCTTCTATGTCGGCCACATATGTCTGGGCCACGTAGTAATCTTTAGAACCACTGCTTTATCTAGTTTTTACCTATAAAAGGCGTACATTTTGTAGAAGGAAGATAGAGTAAAATCAACCAACCTCAAAACATACCTGAAATGTGTAAACCCTTCCTCCCAACAAACCTATCCAAGTCAGTCCTTTTGGTATAAACTTTTGTATTAGTGTGTTTAAATAAAAGCTCCAAGTTTTCTATTCGATCTTAAGGGGGTTCCCGAAAGGGAAACCTCTCTCCTAGTTACTTCATGTAAGTTCTTATTTACATATTTTTTCCCACAAAAAATATTTATATTTCTGTTCTTGTGTCCATGTTTAAAGTTATTTAACATATTTTTTATACATCATGTAAATTTAATTTTCTGTAAAATTCTTACCCTTAGTATATGGTTAGCCTCTTAATTTCTTAATAACAAT
>NW_025889985.1:0-3808 GCF_002878395.1 Capsicum annuum | reverse complement strand
AAGTAAAATTCCATTTTTCAGGAGGGTCCTGAATTGAAAGTAAATTCCCATTTTTCAGGAGGGTCCTGAACATAAAGTAAATTCTCATTCTTTAGGAGGGTGATGAATAGAAGGTAAAGTCCCATTTTTCAGGAGGGTCCTGAGCATAAAGTGAATTCCCATTTTTCAGGAGGGTCCTGAATTGAAAGTAAATTCCCATTTTCCAGGAGGGTCCCGAGTAGAAAGTAAATTTTCATTTTTCAGGAGGGTCCTGAACATAAAGTAAAGTCCCATTTTTCAGGAAGGTCCTGAACATAAAATAAAATCTCATTTTTCAGGAAGGTCCTGAACATAAAGTAAAATTCTATTTTTAAGGAGGGTCCTGAACATAAAGTAAAAATCCTATTCTTCAGGAGGGTCCTAAATAGAAGGTAAAGTCCCATTTTTTTGGAGGGTCCTGAGCATAAAGTAAATTTTCATTTTTCAGGAGGGTCCTGAATTGAAAGTAAATTCCTATTTTCTAGGAGGGTCCTGAATAGAAAGTAAATTCCCATTTTTCAGGAGGGTCCTGAACATAAAGTAAAGTTTCATTTTTCAGGAGGGTCCTGAACATAAAATAAAATCTCATTTTTCAGGAGGGTCCTGAACATAAAGTAAAATCTTATTTTTCAGGAGGGTCCTGAACATAAAGTAAAATTCTCATTTTTCTGGAGGTCCTGAATTGAAGTAAATTCTCATTCTCTAGGAGGGTCCTGAATTGAAAGTAAATTTCCATTTTTCAGGAGGGTCCTGAATTGAAAGTAAATTTTCATTTTCTAGGAGGGTTCTGAATAGAAAGTAAATTCCTATTTTTCAGGAGGGTCCTGAACATAAAGTAAAGTCTCATTTTTCAGGAGGGTCCTGAACATAAAACAAAATCTCATTTTTCAGGAGGGTCCTGAGCAGAAAGTAAAATCCCATTTTTAAGGAGGGTCCTGAGAAGAAAGTAAAATCTCATTTTTCAGGAGGGTCCTGAGCAGAAAGTAAAATTCCATTTTTCAGGAGGGTCCTGAAGAGAAAGTAAAATCTCATTTTTCAGGAGGGTCATGAGCAGAAAGTAAAGTCACGGATGTGCATTTCCAATGGTAGCTAAATTAAGTGAAGCGAATTTGCCCCTATTTCAACAAAGAAAATTTGTCAGTTAAAAACTTAGTTGTGGCTTGCAGCTCTTAGCTTCTCAGGTATCTGCCCCAGCACTCGTTCCTTTTATCTTTGTTCCAAATCGATAACACTTGCCCTGTCTTACCGCATCATCGACCCAGATCCAGATTGAGGGAAGTGAGTTCTGACTCGAACAATGGGTTTCTATTTTACCATGCCTCTGAGGTGCACCCTTTTCCCAAATCTGAATGCTTCCACAAATCCAACAGCCTGTCGGTTGATAGACTTTCTTTGTTTCATTTTGAATTACGATCATATTTCTTTCCTGTGTTGTTCCTTGGCTTTTCCTCGTATAATTGGAAAGACTGGTAGTAAATTTTGAATTTCTTTCACGCTTGTTTTGACACAGACTTGACTTAAAATGTAAAGAAATGATGGTGACTTTTATTTTGATAAATGACATAAAAAGACAAAAAGCATGAATATGTAAATGAAAGAAAAGGGCAATGTCCCATATTCAAAAAGAAAACTTATCTGAATACGACAACCAACTCCAATGAGTATGACATGCATTTTGGATTAAGCTGCCTGATCTTCCTGTCCAAACTCCCCATTTGTTGTTGAGTTCGTGCCTTTACCGCTGAGCCACTTCTTCAAATCCATTGGACTCATACATCACATTCGATTGACGACATATTAAAAGACTTTCGCCAACGAATCTCTTTCTTTTCACTTTTCTCTTGAACTCGCCATCGCCTTACGGTGCCCGTGAGGGTTTTCACCAATAAGACTCTCATTTTTATTTCTCTCCACTCACCATCGCCTTATGGTGCCTGTGAAGGTTTTCACCAATAAGACTCTCTCATTTTTATTTCTCTCAACCCACCATCGCCTTATGATGCCCACGGGGGTTTTCACCAATAAGACTCTCTCATTTTTATTTCTCTCTTGATTCCCTTTGCTGAGGAAGATAAATAGTACCTCACAATGTATCATCCTATCCATTGCATGCTTAGCCTTAACATTATCAAATCTGAAGGACTTTCTTTGGTTGTAACTTGGCTTTTGGATAAGGTTAGAAAAGGATGGCCAGAGGTTCAAGCGATATTTGAAGTGGGGGTGGGACTTACAACTTTTGGAATCGACTCAGACAACACATTAACTCATGCCCCAGTTTTTGTTGACTCGGTGAATCTTAAATCATTATTTGGTTGTACCGAGCCTGAAATAGGGCAGCCTACGTATCTCACTCCCGAGAGAGGAGAATCAGGTCGCACGTAGTTCCATCAGCTTGTTATTTGTTTTGATTGGATTTTTTTCTTTTTATTTTCGAACTCTTTCTTTTATTCTTACTTTCTTGACTTTTATCTTTGACTCTATTTTGATTCCAAAAGAGGGATATGAAAGAAAATTAAAACGAAGCTCAAACGGGTAAACAAAGGATGACACAACGTTTGGATAGAAGAATAAAATGCCTTCATCATATCAATCTTAAAAAATGCAAGTACTAAACTATCACGCCTCAAATCCTATTGGGGCGGACTGGCACCCGTAATCGAGGAGGCTCGGGAGAACCAGATCATAACCTTATACTTCCCATGCATACCTCTATGACAACCCGAAATTCGGACAGCATCATGTCGCATATAAAAGGAAATAATCACCTGTATAAGCTCGAGCACACATATATATGTATATACAATACTTGGCCGTTGGAGCCATCACGTCTATTAACAAAATACCACCTTGACTGTACAGTAGGTCTACAAAGCCTCTAGACAATACACAGAGTTTAACTAAGGTCGAGACACACCCCGCTATATAACTAACTTTTGTATCCCTTACTCTAACTAAATGATATATGTATCCCTTGGAAATCATTCTTCTTGCCTTAAAATAAGAAATAAATCTACCTCTTGGCGCTAATTTCACCTTTCCATTCAAGGACTGATTCATTTGGAAAATGGAAATATACCTTTTTTGTGTAGCAATCAATTATGGCGTAACAAGACGCCAACCAGTCCATACCCATTATAACATCAAAATCTACCATTTCTAACTCTACAAGATCAACTATCATATCACGACCACAAACAGTTACTATGCAATTTCGATAAACCCTTCTAGCTATAATAGATTCCCCAACCGGTGTGGACACTTCAAATGAATTAACTAACAGTTCGGGCATTCTTTCGAACTTTCCAGCAACCAATGGAGTAACATAAGATAATGTAGAACCGGAATCAATTAAGGCATATAAATCAAATGAAAAAATAGACAACGTACCCGTAACTACATCTGGGGAAGCCTCTAAATTCTGTCAATCCACTAGAGCATACGTACGATTTTGAGCCCCGCTAGAACTCGTGGCTCCTCTATCACCTCTAACACGACCCATTGGTTGTGCACCCCTTCCTAAATAAGGTATCGATGATGATGATGCAACAAATGACCCTGTAGGTCGTGCCATACCCCCTATGCCCCTTCGTGGGCATTCTCTCATCATATGCCCCGACATACCGCACCAAAAGCAAACATTGGTCCCCAGCCGATATGCGCCCAAATGATACCTTCCATATTTATTGCATGGCTCTCGAGGAGGTCTCGATTGGCTCATATTCCCTTGCCCTTGGTACCCCACGGTCCGCAAACTCTGACTCTCACTTCTGTACCCAAATTGATTTCCTCT
>NW_025889984.1:0-4137 GCF_002878395.1 Capsicum annuum | reverse complement strand
ATAGTAGGTATGTTCCAGTTGTATTTTTGTAATGTTTGATTTTAACATTGCATATGTATTTTTAGTCTGAAAACATTTTGTTTATACTGCATATGTATTTTTAAAGCATAATATGAACACTACACATGTATTTTTTTAACTAAATGTCACAGTAAAAGGTATAGCTTCATAAAACTACATGTTATATTTAACAATGTAGGAAGGTGGTGAAAAATTTTAAAGAACAACAACAACATACTAGAATATATATTAGGAATGGTCCATATGTATTTTTGTAATGCGTGATTTTAACACTACCTATGTATTTTTAGACTAAATACAATTGATTTATATTAAAAATGCATTTTTATGCATAGTATGAAAATTACATATGTATTTTTTTTACCTAAATCTCACAGTACAAGGTAGAACTCCATAAAATAAACAAAATAATCTTTAATTCAAATAAAAAAATTTCCCACATCAAAACTGAATTAATTTCATTTAGTCTGAAAATAAGTACTATTATAACCTACAAATAGAACCAATTCAAAACATAAAAATTAGTCTGTAGAATCAAAACCTACATTCATAAACCAGTTTCAAATCTACAACCAGTTTCACAAGTTAATAATCCATTAACCATCATACATCAAAAACTTCAGTAACACTAGTTATTCTACTTTGCCTTGCAGGCCTCAAGGGTGCTTCAACATCACTAATTGCATTTGCTTCCTTTTTCGAATCCCATAGTCCCACAAAAATGCGGCATATCTTATACGGAGTACGTTGGGGTCAAATTCAGTCGGAATAACTTTGTGACCGTAAGAAAGACACTCTGCATACATAACCATAAAGACACCACAATCCCTACAAATAAGAAAAAACTTTTGATGAAATAGTGAAATATATTTTGTACAAACATATAATTTTGGTATATGTAAATTCAAAACTTATAAGCTTTCACTCGATTGTTGAGGCAAATCATCCTCAAATAAAACATCAAACATATCTGAGGAGTCTTTGTCTTTGTATCTTGAATGATTTTGAAGATCAATTCCTTTCTTAACATAGAAATCACAACCTTGGAGACACAGTGGAATAATCTTTGCTATTTTCTCGATCTCAGTAAGAACAACAGCATAATGACCATTGGATTCATATGAATCATACAGGAATATACACCTCTCTGAAAATGATAAAACTGCGAGAACCTAGTAATATTTTTCCTTTATATTGATCGGAATAAAAATGTCTTCTACTGTATGCCATGACACTGCAGCATGCATACAGAACCCATTGATGTATTCGTTAAGATGGTATTTCTGTCCTCTAGCATTAATATTTGGATGATCCATAGAATAAACATCTATCAAAGATCTAATTACATTCATAAAGTTGCAGTCAACTGTACTGTATTTGTATGATTTGTTTGGCTCGTTTTTGTACGAACTGTGCAGCCCGTACTTTGACTTCTTCCTCAAGTAGTAAAAGCAGACATCAATATGCTGCATTAGTAAATACCACAAAATTTAGAACATTCAAACAAATTATATACTAAATATTAAAGTGTATGTAAGTAAATAATACATATGCTTTTTTAATATTAAGTTGAAGATTAGTTACTTCAAGACTATGTTATCTAATAGTATATGCAACAGTATGTGATGTACTATACTGTATCATATTTATATTTCTGAAGTATATATGTATTTTAAACACATATATGCTAAACCATATGTATTTCAATATAACCTAATATGTATTTTAAAGTAGTGTTTCAGCCGCAATGGAATAAATTTCATAATAATGTACTAACCGAATCTGTCCATGTCTGATCTGTAAACCCCATAGTATAGAATCAATTTTTGTCTTCAACAGTCTCAACACCAAAATGCATCATTGGAATGTCTGACTTTTCCCTCTTGTAATGTTCTACTTTTCCTTTCCTAGGTATTGTAATGGGATGGTAAATCAGGAAAACATAATTGATACAAAAAAATAATCTGAATCAAGTCAAAAGAACAACCTCTTGGTAGTAGCTTTTAATAGGTCAGCAGAAATCCATTCCATGAAATTCTTGACAATCTTCGTATATATTATTCCATCAATCGAGTGATATAAAAATGGATATTTCTGGGGAAATATGCATATTAGCCCTGCTGAGCTCCCTATATAATTTTACAGATTACAAAAATTTAATTAATAAAAACGTATTTTCAAGACATATTACATTAAAAATTATATATATCTTATTGTACTTACCAGCTGCTGAACCAAATTTTTCGGTGTATGGCGATTCCTTGAATTTTGATGGTCGCCTAATCCTTAACTTTGGTCTAGGATTTTTAACTTCACGATTATTGGATGGATGAATCATGATGCTTTTTTGATCGTACACATTCAAGCTAGGTAAAAACTCATCCGGGATTGTGTTTTGTGAATCAGGCCACAATTGTTCAACCCTCTGTTCATCATTATTTACTTTTTGTGTATTAGGAGGTGTCCTAACTTGATCCTCTGTATTAAGTTCGACCTCTGAATGCACCAGTGACTTTGAACTCAAATCAATGATCCCTCTGTTCATCTAACAAAAAAATTTAAAAGAATATTACTTTTTTTCTATCAAAACAAACCTAAACAAACTCAAAATATATTATAGACAGATACATACTTCAGCCTGATCTTCAATGACGGTGTTAGAATTTTTTGCATCCAAAATTTCATGATGAGATTCTTCTTGATGGTTTGCCGATGGATGTATGATGATGCTTTGTCTTTGATAGGCATTTAGGCTCGGTAACATCTCATCAGGGATTGTGAATTGAGAATCAAAAAAAATTATTTCATCAATTTTCTCATTGCTTGTAATACCTTGGGAAATTTTTGGTTGAAATTTTGTGCGTAAACCTGTTGGGTTCTATCTTCTAGAATGAATTATAAATTTTTTTCGTGTGGAATGTCTTAGATTATGACCCACCATTGCGTAGAGTATCTAATAATCTTTCCAAAAATATACGGATCATCCAAAACGGACACCCGAGCGACAAGTTATGAACATTCCGATCGAACCGTGAATAGTAGTGAACAGTAAAACGTGCAGGAAAAAGTACTGAGGCCTAGCGTATTTTTTCTCCAACTTTAAACTATCATAACTCCTTGTACATAATGATCTGGGTGATCTACTATATATCACAGGAAAGCTCTGTGAGTCCTCTTTCCAATGAAATTGGTTTCATCCAATTTGTCTATCGGACCAAAAAGTTATGGTCGATCTACGTCAGCCTATCAAAAGTAAATTTTTGGGTCAACTTCAAATGATCATAACTCCTCGTACACAATGATCTGGGTGAGATACGATATATCAACGGAAATATATGAGAGTCCTCTTTCTAATGAAATTGGTTTCATCCAATTTGGATATCGGAGTAAAATGTTATGGTTGATCTACTTCAGACAATCAAAACAGTCCACCAAAGGATAGATTCGAGAATTATTTGATTTTTAGGGGCGTTTTGGTCATTTTCCCCCACCCAAAATCCGTCCAAACCCTATATTAAAGCCTATTAGAAGTATTATATGTTATATTTCATCAAATTCCCTCAAAAAGAAAACCCTAAGCTCCTACATCCAACTTCAAGAACCTCCAAAGTTCACCATTAATTCTGCAAATTTATTCAAGATTCCAAGTTTCTAGTTCAAGAACTCCAAGAACCGTCATTCAAAGGCATGATTAACATCTCAAAAATGAGTATCGATCTAAAGTTCATCATTCAAGGTATGTGGGGTTTTACAACAAGAACTCTCTTTTGTTCTTGTGCCCAAAAGTAATTTTTTTTACAAAGGCATGATTTTTATTTGACTTTTATGAATTTGAAGCATGAACCCATATCTTATGATGATTATTATGAAATCTTGATGTTTATGATTTTGAAAGATGAATTTACATATGTGGAGATATAAAGCATGAATCTTGAATGATATTTATCATGATTTTGATATTTGGGTCGTGAATTCCCATTGAAAATTGTGTTTTTATTTTGAGAAAGTGTGTGTTATAAGCATATTGATGTTGAATATTTGAGATATTTTGAATGATTTGACCTTTTGGTCTTAATGGAGTTGTTTTGAACTCGAGTGTGAAAGAAATCCACAACG
>NW_025889983.1:0-5513 GCF_002878395.1 Capsicum annuum | reverse complement strand
TTTTGATATAGGTAATGTGTTGTGGGGAGAACAGGCTAATGAGAACAGCGACAATGTTATAGCAAACGATGATTTTGATATGGGTAATGTGTTGTGGGGAGAACAAGTTAATGAGAACAACAAAAGTATTTTGGCAAACGATGGTTTTGATATGGGTAATGTGTTGTGGGGAGAATAAGCTAATGAGAACAACGATAATGTTTTCGCAAACGATGATTTTGATATGGGTAATGTGTTATGGGGAGAACAGGCTAATGAGAACAATGACAGTGTTTTGGCAAAACGATATAGGTAATGTGTCATGGGGACAAAGGGCTAATGAGAACAAGACAGTGTTTTGGCGAACGATGGTTTTAATAAGGGTAATGTGTTGTGGGGAGAACAGGCTAATGAGAACAACGACAGTGTTTTGGTAAACGATAGAGAACAACGATAGTGTTTTGGCAAACGATAGTTTTGATATGGGTAATATGGTATAGGGAGAACAAGCTAATGAGAACAATGACAGTGTTTTGGAAAACGATGATTTTGATATGGGTAATGTATTGTGGGGAGATCAGGATAATGAGAACAACGACAATATTTTGGGAAAGGATGGTTTCGATATAGGTAATGTGTTGTGGGGAGAACAGGCTAATGAGAACATCAATAATATTTTGGGAAACGATGGTTTTGATATGGGTAATGTATTGTGGGGAGAACAAGCTAATGAGAATAACGATAATGTTTTGGAAAACGATGGTTTTGATATAGGTAATGTGTTGTGGGGAGGACAGGCTAATGAGAACAATGATAGTGTTTTAGTAAACGATGATTTTGATATGGGTAATGTGTTGTAGGGAGAACAAGCTAATGAGAACAACGATAATGTTTTGGCAAATGATGATTTTGATACGGGTAATATGTTGTGGGGAGAATAGGCTAATGACAAAAACGACAGTGTTTTGGTAAACAATGATTTTGATATTGGTAATGTATTGTGGAGAGAACAGGCTAATGAGAACAACAACAACGTTTTAGGAAATGATGGTTTTGATATAGGTAATGTGTTGTGGGGGAGAACAGGCTAATGAGAACAACAACAGTGTTTTTGAAAACGATGGATTTGATATGGGTAATGTATTGTGGGGAGAACAGGCTAATGAGAATAACGATAATGTTTTGGAAAATGATGATTTTGATATAGGTAATGTGTTGTGGGAGAACAGGCTAATGAGAACAATGCCAGTGTTTTAGTAAACGATGGTTTTGATATGGCTAATGTGTTGTAGGGAGAATAGGATAATGAGAACAACGACTATATTTTGGCAAATGATGATTTTGATATGGGTAATGTGTTGTGGGGAGAATAGGCTAATGAGAACAACGATTGTGTTTTGGAAAACGATGGTTTTGATATGGGTAATGTATTTTGAGTAGAACAGGATAATAGGAACAACGACAGTATTTTTGTAATACCCCGTATTTTCGTGCTGGAATTCTAACCGTCGTTTCTACGCGTCTAAGCTCTAATCCAAGTGATTCCTATGTGAATATAAGTATCATGATCATTATCCTGGTCTATGGAGTAAAAAATGTTCATAGCAATGACCTAGAACAAAGTTAAGCTAAGATAAATTGATTCGTTCAAAGTTTGACATTCGATTCTATAAGGGTCTACTTCAAATGTGTATATCTATTAATATACTTGGAATTTTATACTCAAAGATCTATCAAATTGTAGATAATTTTATTAGCTTTCCAACGATACCAATTTTGCAAAAATCCGATACCCGAGCGAAAAGTTATGGTCATTTTTGTGGTTGAGGTAGTAGCACCATGCAATAAGCATGCGATGCACGCTCTATCGTACGCTAATAATTTTCAGGTTCTGTTTCCGCATTTTTAAGGGCAAAAGTGATATTTTTCAACCCCTATCCAGCTATAACACGGGATTAAACTCCCATAACACCAAAATAAATTTATTTTCTCTCAAAATCACCAAGAACATTCATTAGGGTTTCAACCTAAAAATTCAAATATCTCAAGATTCAACCGTAGGTTTTCAATAATTTTTCAAGATTCTGATTCCCCATTCCGGGGGCTATGAGAAGCACCCATTAATCTCAAGAATAGAAATCCAAAGTTAAGAGTTCATCCAAAGCTTCAATTTCAAGGTATGTGGGGTTTGAACAAGAACACCCTTTCATTCTTGTGCCCAAAAGTTTTAGTTTTTCTTAAAGATTGTCGTATTTCCAAGATGAATTCATATTATTTTGCTATATTTCAAGTTTATGAGATTATGGAATTGTTCAAGTCTTGAATTGCATGATTTTCTTATTTAATTATGATCTAAATTGAGAGTTCATGATATAAATTGCACATTCTTATATTGATATCCTATTTTCAAGAATTTCCAAGATTTGTTGTCGTGAATTGAGACTTATTGTGAAATTCTAAGTTTTTGAGAATGACTTATTAATACTTTTTAAAGTGTTTCAAGAAGAGTACATATATTTCCATGTTATTGAGACTTTAAAGCTTATTTATGATAAGTCTATCAAGATTTTAAGAAAGAAGTGAGTTTTGATCCTAAGTAAGAAAGAAATCCACATCTTTGATTTTGAGATAAAGGGGATACATTTTGGCTCCCATTACATATTGTTTAAATATTTTAAGGTGGATTTTCTTAAGTTCTGAGCTAAGTAAGGGAGTAGTATTTAGCACCGAGTTGGGCTTGATTCCGAGGTCTCATGCCCCAGAAGTACGTGCCCCCGTAGGTTTTTGATTTACCCCAAGTGAGTTGAGACAGTAATCACTAATAAAAAGAGACCAAAAAAACAGAGACCTCAAAAATAGGTCGAAAATAAGAGACCTCATGAGGTCACTTTTTTCCTCAATTTATTTTTAATTATTATTTTTAAATGAAGAGGCCCCATGAAGTCGGTAAATAATAAAAAAAATTTAGCTACACAATATTAGAGACCTCAAGAGGTCGAAAAATAAATGCGAGAAAAGTTAGCGCCAAAATAATAAATAAATAAATGATAAAATATAAAGCAGGGAATAAAATTTTAAACATTGCGACCTCATGAGGTTGCTATAATTTTAACAAATTAATATTTATTATTAAAAATAACTGTATGTAATTATTTTATTAAATGTGAAGTCAAAATATACATATTTATTTAATTTTTTTATATTTATTATTATAATTAAGAGAAAACAAAACTCAAAAGTAAAGGGCAACTCTCTCAGAATTCTCTCCGCACTCTTGATATCACCCCAAAATTAAGTGTGAATTCTTGAACTCTTGTTTAATTTTTTCATTCTCTCCCGCTCAAGCTCTCTCGCCCAGTTCTTCCATTCCAAGTAACTTCAATTTTTTTTGTTTATGTATATAATAGAATTTGAATCTATGAATGTTTTGGGTCTCTTTCATTTTTTCCAAAATGTGAATGAATCGTTAGGGGTTTTGTTGCCTTATTTAAGAATTGTGTTTATGCTTTATATGCCTTGTTGATTTCTTTCATCTTAATTTGAGTTATAGATTCAGTCTTGTACCTCTATGTATTTTGTGTTTTTGCATTTTTTGTTCTAAGATTTGATACTTTTTGCTTGTATATGGTGCTATTTTTTACTGAAAAACTTAACTGGGATCTTCCTCAACATCTTGTTTTATTTAGTTTTTCTATTTTTTTTTATCTGATTTTATCAAGATTGAAAATTGAAATATACTTACATCTATATTGTAAACAGAAAACTACACCAAAGATAAAACTAAAGTGTGAGATACTTTTTTGATAAACCCCTCAACGAGACGACGACCACCGTGGAAAAGTTTTCCACATTTATAATGGAAGAATGAAGGCTGAATTTTTGTAATGATACACATTCGATACTTCCTTGATATTGACTGAAACTTAGTAACTTATTACATTTATAATGGAGGCATGCTGAAGTTTTTATCTGTTTTGACTTTGATGAATTTGTTGTTCTGCATTCTCTTTGTTGTCTGGAGTGGTGCATGAAACTTGCTTATGCAAAAGACAACTTGAAGAGGATAGAAAATTTACAGTAGAAAATTCAATGAGTATGTTCAATGAGTAATGGTGTCAATAGTTTTAAGGAAGATTTGGTGAGATGGTGCCTACGAAAACAATTGTCATTCATAATGATTTAAAATGTAACGTCACCACTTTGTCCTCGAAATGGAAATTTGTCCTCTATCAACCTGGACTATTCTTATTAACTCTTGCGATCCAGGACAGTTGTAATTGGGGGAGCAACAGCCAGAGGCAGATACAGTGTATTTACTACGGATTCAACCAACGCGGAATGTAGATCCTGATATTTGGGTTGAGTCACGAGCTCAACTTACCTATGTAAGCCTCTATTTCTTGTAATAATTACTTTATTTTCTAAATTTATACTCTAATGTTATTATCATTAAATTCTGGATCGATATTTGCAATCCATAGAGGATTTCCGCCGGACTCTTGTCAGATGATAGTAAAGACCTTCCACTTAGCCAAGAGCAGAATGAGAGAATATGATTAGATGTGGTTGGTGGTCTGAGTTAAGGGTGTCAAACGGGCCGGTTAAAACCGGCCCGAACCAGCCCACATAATTAAACTGGTCCAGTTTGACCCAGCCCGGTAAGCCCAAGGGCTTTAGGGGTCCGAGTCCCAGTCCAATTGGGTTTTTGATTTGGGCCCGGTTAACCCGGCCCTGACCCAACCCAATGTGGGCCCGCCGGTTAATCGGCCCGGCCCGGCCCAGCCCAGTTAAGATTATTTTTTATTTTTTTTTTGAAAATTCAGAATTTCACAAACTGAAATTAAAAACTTAGTTTTAATACATTATTAATTTACTATCAAGTATTATTAATTTATTATATTAAGTAGCATATGTTTTATACTTTTATTTAAGGTAGTGTATATATTGAATGGTATATATATATGTGTGTGTATATCTTCTAAATATAAAGTAGTATATATTATAACTATATATATATATATATATATATTGTAGCGTATGTTTTATTTAAAGTAGTGAATATATTGAATGGTATATATATATATATATGTGTATTGTAGTATATATTTTATTTATTTATATGGTTTATAAATTATTATATAACTATATATATATATATGTATTGTAGTATATATTTTATTTAAACTAGTACATATATAGTGAATGGTGTGTATATATCTTCTATAGACGTATATATTTAACGTATCTAAGTGTATATATTTTACAAATTAGTATATAACTATACAAATATATTATAGTATATTTCATTTAAAGTATTACATATACATAGAATAGAGTGTATATATGTGAATAGATCTTCTATAGACGTGTATATTTAACGTATACATGTGTATATATTTTATAAATTAGTATATGACTATACAAATATATATTGTAATGTATATATACTGTAGTATATCTCATTTAAAGTATTACATATACATAGAATAGAGTGTATATATGTGAATGGATCTTCTATAGACGTGTATATTTAA
>NW_025889982.1:0-2387 GCF_002878395.1 Capsicum annuum | reverse complement strand
TATTGTTTCAAGTGTCTTTAAAATGTGAGTTGGATTGTGAATTGAGGCGTGTTGATGTTGAAGTTGAAGGGCTATGATGAGCCTTGGCATTGTTTTGTTATTATTGATGTTGTGGTGGTTTAAAAAGGTGATATGTTTTGATGTTGGAAAATATTCTTGATTTGAGTCGAGTTAGGGATCCACAAATGATTATTTAATAATTTGAGAAAGATACATGATTTTGGTCATTATTGTTGAACCTTGATATGTTTTAAAATGGAATCCCTAACGTATTCTGAGCTTATCGGGGAGTAGTACTTAGCACTGAGAGGGAAATTTGGTATTTCCCCAAACCTATGTGCTACCGTAGGGTTGTTTAATGATGATATTATTGGCCAGAGAGCCCGATTGTGATTATTGCAGTTTTAAGGTCGTAGTCCCTGGCAAAAAGTATGACGCTCCCGCCAATGGGGGTTTCAAACGTTGGTATTCTATATAGCTCACGTAGGGTTGTCGGTTTTAGGAAACTCCCCTGTCCATAAGAATCATGTTTATTAAAATATCGAGTCACTCTGAGTTTTGATGTGGTAAGTCAAGTTGCCTATGATGATCTATAATGATTTATGAGGTTTTTCTCCTACATTTCCTATCTAAGGTGTTATGAGTTGCATGACTCAATGTCACTCAAGTCAGGGGTGTCATTATGGTCCGTATGTACGTTTTTACGAAATTTATAATATTATTTATATTTTTCATGTGCCCCCATATACTCAGTACGTATCTTGTGCTGACCCACATATTTCTCTATGGGCTACATTCTTACCATAATGTAGGTTCAGGTACTCACCCACAGCCGCGACAGTGATATCCGAGTGCCGCATCTACGCTCCTTCAGTGGTGAGTCCTCATGGTTCGAGGACCAAGTTGCTAGTTTTGGTGCTGTTGTTTTGTGATCCTTTTGGTCTGTTGAGTCAGTTGGGGGTTTGTCCCAATGGCTCGTTGATTTTGCTGTGTAGAGGCTATGTCAGACTAGTGTATTGTTGGGTTGGTTTGTATATAGACATTCCATATATGTACAGTCTAACGATATTCCGTGCCATGTGCGATATGATATGATATGTACTTATATACATATCCTTAGAGTAGCGTGTATGTTGTTATGTTGGAACCCAAGGGTAGTGTTTTGGCTTAAAGGGTTAGCTTGAGGCTACGTGTAGCTTTGGGCACCGTGTAGCGTCTCGGGATGATATTTCGGGGCGTTACAATCTTGGTATCAGAGCTTAAGGTTTAAAGAGTCCTAGGAAGTCTGACAAGCTGCGTTACGTAGAGTCTTGATCATCCGTGTGTAGCGCGCCACATCTATGAACAAGAGGCTACGGGACGTTTTAGGAAAAGTCATTTCTTTCATTCTAAAAGAGTTTATCGTTCTTACAACTGTTTCTTTCTGCTGTTAACTCGTGCGCTCTTATGACAGAAAATGCCTCCACGTCGAGCTCGCGGAAACAACAACCAACCTCAACCCGTTGATCCGTTTCATGAGACGGTATCCCATGCCGAATTTCGGGCAGCTTTTCAGACACTAGCCTAGGCAATTACCGCCAATACTCAAGCCAACGCTCCACCTCCGTAGGAAAATAATTCGGCAGCAGCACGAATTTGTGACTTTATGCGGATGAATCTGCCAGAGTTTCATGGGTCGAGAGCAGGTGAGGACCCGCAGATGTATGTTGATGAAATAAAGAAAATTACACAGATTATGCACGTGACCGAGGAAGAAAGTGTGGAGCTATCTTCTTATCGGTTGAAGAATGTTGCCTATGATTGGGTGCAGATATGGAATAAGGGTAGAGAGGAAGATACCGCTCTGGTGACTTGGCAATTATTCCAAGATGCTTTCTTGGATAGATTCTTTCCTCTTGAGTTACGGGAAGCTAAGATAAAAGACTTTATGAATTTGAGACAAGGCTCCATGTCGGTTAAGTAGTATTGTCTTAAGTTTAATCAGCTATCGAAGTACGTTCCCAATATGATGGCTGACTCAAGGACTAGTATGAGCAAGTTTCTAACTGAGGTGTCGAGTTATGTGATGAAAGAATGTAGATCTTCTATGATTAACAGGGAGATTGATCTTCCTAGGCTAATGATTCACGCCCAACAGATTGAGTCAGACAAGATAAAGGAAAGAGAAAGAGTAAGAGGGATTAAGAGAGTCAGATTGGAGCAACAGGGTTCTGGTCAGACTAGATTCTCCGGAGGGAGTCGCCCTCAGTTCTAGAGATGTCCATTTATACCTGCGCCTTCCTCAGCTAGTGCTCCCGTATATCGGGGCAGGCAGGAGCTTGGGAATAGGTCGGTACCTTCCAGGTCTCAGGACAGTGTAAGCAACCATCCTTATCCTCCTTCGTGTG
>NW_025889981.1:10463-37117 GCF_002878395.1 Capsicum annuum | reverse complement strand
GTAAATATCCTCGAATGAAAATTATAAAAGCTTCATTAGCTACAAAATATTAGTCAAAGCCCTTAGTTTAATCCCATGAAACTTCAAGAATTATTTTGGCCTATTGATAGAACTTAGTTAAAGTAGAACTAGGTGTGGGACCAATATTAAATTGAAACACTGTTGAATAAAAGTTTTGATGGTTTTGTTAAGTCTAACATTTTAAATTTGTTATAGTAGCATAGTTTGTTTTAATACAAGGGGTTCTAAACGAATCTCGAGCACCCAATTAGATTCCATTTGTTCTTAGCAAGAATCTGGTAGGTGGTTATTTCTTTAGCGATCAACCTTGGACCCGACTTAGCTGCTTAAGCTGAATATAATTGCATAAGTGGAGGTTAGTTATGCAACAATCGAATTATTAAGAGAAGACAAAATTCTTTTGAAGAATTTCCTAAGAAATCATTGACTACTTATACGTTAATCATTTTTTCATACTGACATATATTTTATAATTTTAACAGTGTGGCAGTGTTTTGGTATCGTGGGTAAAAGGTGAGCAATTGGTGCATAATTCAAGAATTGTAGTTCGACATTGAGGTAGGCTTCAATCTACTTTTATCTATGTAATCACTTAATTTTTTATCATTATTTCATTTATGTGATTTGACAAATTTACCCTTCCTTATAATTTCTACATGATATTTATAGGGTATGGGGATGATTTGCATGATTTCCAATCTACTACGGTGCATATTGTGTAAGTTTGTGGTTTTTGGAGGCTAAAAGGCTTTATAGTTGACATAGGTTAAAATTTAGTATTTTGTATATAGGATGGCAAAATAGACTGTGCTGGAAGATCCGAAATGTCAATTTGTGGTTGTAAAATGGTTGGTGCAATTTTATGGCTATTTTATTTCATTTCGACCCTTTATTTGGAAAGTTGTAAAATTAGGTATCGAGGGTCATTATGTGAAAATGACCTTTTATCAAATTTCTAATATCATTAGTGAGTCCGGAGTGTCGAATTCGGTAGGGTAGAAAAGTTTGTTTGTATTCTTGGGATTTCAAATGAATCTCAAGAGATAAGCAGAGACTTGGAAGCTTTCCATGTTTAGCAAGTGCACCACCTAGATAGTGCAGCTGCTAAAACACCCTTTTTGTTACTTTAGTGATTATCTCCCAGCTGTGCAGGGGGCGTGATGTTCCGGCATTTGAAGGAACTTTTTGTACCTTTTACAAGGGATAATCCTATGTTTTTAAGCAACTATTAAAGTATTTGATGCTGGATTTTACTAGTTTTTAGGAAAAAGACTAAGAAAAAGGAATAACTTAGAAAAGTAGGAAATGATTGAAAGTGATGAACTAATTTACAGGACGTCAAACTTACGATAGACCATCGCTGTGTCTTTTAGGCTTAAGAATATATGAAGTCATCAAGGACCTTAGTGACAGACCAAGTGATGAATCATCAGGCTAGTGATGAACTGTCACTATATCTGATGGCCATAAACAGAAATAATGGAATTCAGGATCTTAGTGACAGATAAGAAATAATGGAACTAGGGTTAAGGGAGCCTTGGTATGATTCATTTTTAGGGTTTTGGTAATGATCAAGTCCTTCAGATTGATCCAATTCCATAACTTTCTTTTCAATTTAATGATTCTTCTTAGTTGCTAACTTTAAGGATGTTCCTATAGACTCTACTTGTTTGAGAATAAAAGTTAGTGCTATGAAAAGACAAGATTTACAAGAAAATCAGAGAAATTAACCTTTGGTTTTATGGTTGATGCCTTTATAGGATCAAGTCCTTTAGGATTTAATTAATTAATCTAATCCACTCTTTAAGTACGAAAGAGTTAAAGTTTAACCATCTTTTAGGGTTGAGAAATAATAAGATGAATGTTATTGCACAATTAGCCTTGTAATTAGATTTGTTAAATAGGTATTTGAGTTGACCCACAACCCTTATTGTTGAAACATCTTGGTGACTATAATCCTAGTTTACTCTCACTCATTGATTCTAGATTTGCAAACTAATCACTAGCTCTTCCACTTAGTAAAGTCTAAACAATCTTTGTTAACAAGAAAAACCCCTTTATTTCTAAAAACTTTTGATTAATAGTTAATTAATAGTCATAAGACTTAGTTAAGATCATATTCCCTGTGGGATTCATCCCCATCCTTTTGGGTTATATATTTTACAACAACCGTGTACACTCTTTTAGGAGATTAGTAATTGGGTGTATCAAATTTTTGCATCGTTGTCGGGGAATATGGTTGTCAATTAAGTATATGAGCATTTATTGACTGTTGGTCAAGTTTTCTAATTTTACTTTATTTGTTATTTTTTACCATTATAGGATCTTTTTCGTTTATGCCATAATACAGAAGTTAAGGAAGGCCCATTTTACCTTTAAACCCAAAATCACAACAAATTGGGAGCATGGCTGAATAACAAAAAGCTGAATGATGACCTACAAGATGATGACTTGATTGATCATGTGAGAAGAAGACATTCAGAGAATTTAGCTGTACCAGTAAATTGAAATAGGCCAGTTAGAAGGAGAGCAAACCATCAACCTGTTGTACAATAATATATGATGATAATGACACTGATTTGGATAGAGTAGGTGCTACAGAGCAATTATTCCACCACCATTAGCACCAAGAGTAATTTTTAATATCACAAGCACAATAAAACAATTGATAAATCTTAAGGGGCTATTTTGTGGACTACTAGGGGATGATCCTAATATGCACTTGGTGAAATTAATCATTAAGTGCAAGTCCTTTGATAATCCTGGAGTAGGGAAGAATGAAATCCATCAGAGGATATTTCCATTGTCTCTTTCTCAAAAGGCAACTCTGTGGTTGAATGAGCTAGCACCCAATTTTATAACAAACTGGAGGCAATTGAAAGGTGCTTTCCTAGAAAGGTTCTTTCTACCTTCCAGAATGTTATATTTAAGGGATGCGATTAGTAACTTAAGGCAGCTCCTAAATGAAGCCCTTCATGATACATGGGTAAGTTTCCAAAAAAGAGTTGACACAGTGTCCTAATAATAAGTTAACTAAAGAGCACTTGATCAAAATAACTTATGGAGGTTGAATTCAATTACAAAGCCAACTGTGGATAATATAAAGGGAGGAGATTTTATGGATATTACTTTTGATGAAGCTTTAGAGATGCTAGAGAAGATGAAAAAAACAAGTAGAGCTTGGAATATTAGGGATACTGAGGTAGTAATCAATACTTATTCCAATGAGATATCGGATGACCAACATAGGAAAAAATAGGAGAATTATTAGGATATGTCTCACCTGAAGACGCAGATGGATTTACTTATAAAATATTTGCTATCAAGGTAGGTAGAAAAGGTAAAAGTTGTGGGGTCACATAGTAAGGAAGATCAATCAAATTTTAAAGAGAAGGCAAACTACTTGAATAATTAAGGAGTTTCTAAGGTAATGGTCAAGGAAATCAAGGTCGAAGTTATTACGACAAAGATGGTTATAGATATCGTGACCAAGGTGGATGAAAGCATAAGATTTATAAGAGTGGGTTGTATATACCCCCTGGGATTTATGACAATTCCTCAAACAATTCTTGGAAGATGTCAATGGAGGATATGATGCTAAGTTATTGAAAGGCATGGAATTAACTGATGCTAGAGTAACGGAGATGAAGAGTGATTTGTCATCCATGATTTAATTAGTTAACTTATACTCTAAATCCGTTAAGTAATTGAAGAAATAGATGAACCATTTGTCAACAATATTCAAGCAAAGGAAGAGTAGGACATTTCAAACAAATATAGTGCAAAACCCGAGGAATGATAGCTTATCTATGGCTATTACCACTAGAAGTGGTAAAATATTATCTGTCCCTTTCTTAAACACATCTATTCTAGGTAATGCAGTTGATTTAGATAAGAAAGTAGATGTTGAACATCCATTGGAGTCCAAGAAGCTAAAAAATGTAGAAGATCTATCTAAAAAGAAGAAAGTTGATGTTGTTGAGAAAGATAATAGAAAGGAGGAAGAGGCCACTGCGACAAAGATAAAAAAAATGCATTCTCCATTCCTACATAGATTAAAGACGAAGGTAGATCAATCTAAGTCCAGTAAATTCACGGCTATGTTGAAGAAGTTGACAGTTAACGTGCCCTTAGTTGAGGCACTAGAGAAGATGGTAAGTTATAATATTTTCAAGAAAGACCTTGTGACAAAGAAAATGATAGTGAGCTATGAACCAAAGGATAATCTTCATCATTGTAGTGCTATTTCTATGAGATCACTAGTGCAAAAGAAAGATGACCCAAGAGCATTTACTATTTCATTTACTATCAGATTATTTAACTTCGTGAAAGCCTTTTATGATCTTGGAGCTAGCATTTACCTCATGCCATTTGTTTTTTTAAAATAGTTGGGTTTTGGAAATCCTAAGCCTACTAATATATGAATTTTGATGGCTGATAGGTCGGTGAAAAAAATGGTGAGAATTCTTTATGATGTTCTTGTTAAGGTGGTCAGCTTTATATTCCCAACGGACTTTGTGGTTGTAAATTATGATGTAGATTTCAAAGTACCCATAATTTTAGGTATATCATTCTTAGCAACTGGGAGAGTACTAATCGATTTGGATTTCAATAAAATGAAATGTAGTCTCAATGATGAAGAGGTTCACTTTGATGTGTAATAATCTGTGAAACAATAGAAGGAGATGAGTGATGTTTCAGTTATTGATGTGTTCTATAAAGATTATCAAGAGGTGTCAGTTAAGGAAAGATTTTCTTTGGGGAATTTAGCTACAATATTGATGAACTTCGATAGTGAAGGAATTAATGAGTATAATGATATTGCATGTGCATTGACCAGAATGGGATCATACTCTTATGCTCCCAAGAAGCTTGATTTGGACTTACAAAATCATCCACACAACATGCTAAGCCTTAGATTGAAGAACTATCGATGTTGGAACTGATGGAGCTACTAGGCTATTTGCGGTATGTGTCTCTAGGTTATGGAAATATTTTACCAGTTATTATTGCAGTAGATTTAGTGGAGAATCTAGTTGAGGCTCTTATTTTGTTACTGAGGCATTATAAGTGAGCTATTGGCTGGGTTATTGCTGACATCATAGGGATTTTACCTGGTAGTTATACACATAAGATCTAGTTGGAAGAAGAATGCACTCCTACGATTGAACATCAGCATAGATTTAAACCAACAATATAAGAAGTGGTAAAGAAGAAGATAATAAAGTGTCTAAACCCTAGGTTGGTACACAAAATCTCTAATAGTAAATGGGTGAACCCTGTGCAATGCATACCTAAGAAAGGAGGAATAATAGTTGTAGCAAATGAGAGAAATGATCTAATTCAACTCAAGTCAATGACTGGTTGGTAAGTATGTATGGATTATAGGAAGTTGAATTCATGGATGTTGAAATATCATTTCCCAATGACCTTCATGGACCAAATGCTTGATCGGTTGGCAGGAACGGGTTGGTATTGTTTTATTGATGGTTACTTAGGGTACAATCAAATATTTATTGCTCCTAAGGATCAAGAGAAAACAACTTTCACATGACCCTATGGAACTTTTGCATTCAAATGAATATTATTTGGATTGTGTAATTCACCCACCACGTTCCAAAGGTGTATGATGTCAATCTTCTTAAATATGGTGAAGGATACTTCGAATGTGTTCATGGATGACTTTTCTATGGTAGGTGATTCCTTTGATCTGTGTTCGGTGAATTTGAGTAAGTGTTTGTAGCAATTTGATGAGTCCAACCTAATACTATATTGGGAGAAGTGGCACTTCATGGTGAAGGGATAGTATTTGGACATAAAATTTTAGAAAAAGGGATCGAGGTTGATAGAGCTAAGATAGAAGTTATTGGAAAGATACTTTATCCTCTCTCAATTAAAGGAGTTCGGCATTTTCTTGGCTGTTGGGTTGTATGAAAGGTTTATCAAATATTTTCCAAGATTAGAAACGCACTTTTCAAGTTCTTGGAAAAGAAGAGCAAATTTGAGTTTGATAAAAATTGTATGAAGCCATTTCAATGCCTTACAGAGAAGTTGGTTGTTGCACCTGTCATTATTGCTCCGAATTGGTCTAATCCATTGGAAATAATGTATGATGCAAGTGGAGTAGCACTTAGGGTTTTTCTGGGGAAAAAGAAGGAGAAGTTAGAGATTGATGATTCTTTTATGGATGAGCATGTTCTAGTTGCTTCTCTTGATTTGATACGTTGGTATGCTTATTTTGCTAATTTTTTTGTTAGAAACATTATTCCAAATAACCTATCATTCCATCAGAAGAAGAAGTTTCTCCACGATGCTACAAGGTATTTTTAGGATAAACCCTACTTGTTCAGATGTTGTACAGGAAATATCATTAGAAAGTGCATACTAGAGGTTGATATGCACAGTATTTTGGAGGCTTGTCATGATTTCCCAGTTGAAGGACACCATGTAGGTGATTCCACTACTAGGAAGGTTTTCCAAAGTGGTTATTAATATCCATCACATCATAAAGATGCATATGACTTTGTTATGAAATGTGATCAATGTCAAAGTCAAGGTTCAATTCCAAGCATCACGAGATACCAATGATAAAGATGTCAGAGGTATAAATATTTGATGTGTGGGGCATTGATTTCATGGGTCCGTTTGTTAGTTCCTCTGACCTTAAATATAGCTTGGTTGTTGTGCACTACGTGTCCAATTGGTTCGAAGTTGTTTCCTTAGCAGATAATAAAGGAAAAAGGGTGGTGTCATTCTTAAAGAAGAACATTTTCTCATTATTTGGAGTCCCATGAACAATCATAAGTGATGGAGGATAACACTTCTACAACAAGGTTTTTTGGGTTGCTCTACTGAAATACGATGTGAAATAACACAAAGTGGCCACTCTATATCAACTACAAACTAGCAGGAAAGTGGATTTTTATAATAGAGAAATCAAGGTAATCTTTGCCAAGACTGTGAACGCGAATAGAAGTGGCTGATCATGGAATCTTATTGATGCTCTTTGTGCATACCGAACGGCATTCAAAACACCTATACGAAGGTCACCATATCAGCTTGTTTTTGGCAAAGTATGTCATCAACTATTTAAGCTTGAACACAAAGCTTTATGAGCTCTCAAAAGGTTAACCATAGATTAGATGGAGGGAGTGGATTTGAGATTGGAGCATCTGAATGAAATGTATGAGTTTTATCTTGATATGTATGAAAGAGCTGATTTGTACAAAGAAATAATGAAGTAATACCGCGGACAAAGAATTGAGAAGAGGGACTTTGAGGTTTCTTATTGGGTGTTGCTCTTCAACTCAAGGATTAAGCTCTTCACTGGTAAGCTAAAATCAAAATGGTCTAGGCCTTTCAAATTACTCAAGTCTACTCATCTGGAGTAGTTGGAGAAAAAGATGGAAGTTTTTTAAAGTGAATGGGCAACGAGTCAAGTAGTACATTGGTTCGATGGATTCGGTGAAATGGTTGAGTACAGTTTATCTTGATGAAGTTTGAGTAATCAAGAAAACTGAGTCATGCCGCAACATTAAATCAGGAGCTAGTGGGAGGCAACCCACATTGTGTTGTATTAGAATTTAGCTTTGATTATTTTTTTTTTTGTATATTTAATTAGGTTGTTATGTGTGCTAGAATTGTGCTTCAGGGAGAAGGAATAAACAAGCTGACAAGTTGTGTTGGAAGGACTGACTGAGAATCAATAACCCGACACGCTATCACAAAAGCCTTCAACGCTATGGCAAAGAATAGTCATTCTAGATAAGGCATGATGGGAAGTGCGATGCACTGTCACTTCATTGATGGATAATCACCAAATGGCTAAAAGTTAAACATTCTAGATAAAGGTTGGTGAGAAATACGATAGGCCATCACAGTAGTAATGGACCTTCACCTGCACTGTTAACTTATGTCGGCTAACAAGTGATTTAGGTAAGTTAGGACCGATTACTCAGTGGTCCATCATTATAGTGAAGGACCACCGGTAAAACCGTCACCTTTGTTTTTGGGCTCTAATGAAATAATTCAATGCAAAATATGCCAAAATAGGTATTTAAACTGACTAAAAATTATTTTAAATGGATAAAGGGAATCAGTTACATGCAAGATCTTGTCTCTTCAACTCCCAAAATGTTTAAAAGTCCTGCACATTCATTCTCTTTAAATTAAATCCATCCTCTCAAAGGTCTCTTTAGTTTTTTTTCTCCTTTATTTAATCTGCCATTCATCTCTTCTATTTTTATCAGTCAAAAACTTCAAAATTTTACTCTTTAAGGGATTAAGTGTTAGTTGTTTAAAGGTTGTGAGGTTCAAAGAAGTATGAAGAGAAACATTAACCAAAAGGTATAATTCTAACTTATTCTCCTTGTTTAAATGGTTGAGCATGTTAAGGTTAAAGTACAAGTTCCTTCAAAAGAGTATTTTTGAATTTAACTATGAGTTGAATACTTGTATAATCTATTTGGGTAAACACTAAGTAACCCATATTCTAATTTCTTAAAACTAGGGTTGAGAGTAGGCTTGAGGTATAAAATTTTTGGATACAAGGCCTACACCTACCAGGTGTTTGACAAAATACCATAAAGAGGCATAAAACTAAAAAGGTAACGGATAATGGACAAAGTAACGGATTACCAACTTTGTGATGGACTATCACTATGTCCATCACCAATAAAAAAATTTACATAGGTTCTGTTATACAGTGAAGAACATGGCGAAGGACCGTTAGTCACTCGATAGATCATCAACTTACTGTAATAAACCACTATTTCTCTACTAAGATGCGATAGATAGCCAGTCACTCGATGGACCGTCATCCTAAGTGTCACTTAAAATAGTAACTTTTCTTTCTTTGTTATTATAAATTGTTACATCTTTTAATTGATAGTGTGATATTATGTTATATTGTCAAGCTTTATCACTCAAAATTTACCATCAAGGAGAGGTGGTGGGCAATCTCAAAAGTCCTGAGATAGCACCACTTGAAGTGATAGAGGTAAGTAGGAAAGAGATATTGAAGCACCAACCTTTTACACTCATCAAATTAAGAAGAAAAAAGGACTCTTATAGTCTAATGGGGAGAGTAAAAGTGAGAGATAAACAAGTATGAGTTCTAGCCTTAGTGAGGAAGGAGTTAACACTTCAAACCCTGACCCAGTCAATATGTCAGAACCTAAGAAAGGGGATATGATACAAAGTGAAGACCCAAAAGTATGTGAATAAATCAGGTGGAAAGTTAAGGGTGCAAAGGAACACTTACATGGGATACATCTTATGAAAAATAGACCCATAATGAGGCCCATTGTAGAACAGTATCAAATAGTCACTTCTTATATTTATAAGTACCTATATTTGGAAAGTAGGATGAATGAATATGAGCTATCATATTTGAACAAGACACTAGGGTCGTATTATCCAAACATGGTGTGGGAATTCTTTGCTAATTACTTGGCACTATTGGAGAAGGACTGTCCCAAAGGTTCAAGAATCACAGATATGAGTAACAGAACATAGGTTCCTATAAGATAGGTGACAACTAATATTTCTAACCACATATCAATAGGATATTATTTAGTCTAGACTATCTAGCAGCGATCATCATACCATAATTAGATAATCGTATGACTACAACATTAAGCTAAACATATTTGTTAGTTCAGGTTATTACAAATAATGATAACCCATCATAGATTTAGGGTAAATAATAGATTACAAAGTCATCACTAAGTTTTAGGGAAAAATTTTGGTGGGCCATAGTCAAATTGAAGTCGATGCCTATATAAGAAGATGCTAACCTAGATAGTCAAAGATCTGTGTTAGTGGCCAGTATAATTGAGGGTTTGAAAATTGATTTGGACATATAATTGTTGATAAGATATTTATTCATGTGCACAAGATGACAAGTGTATTACCATTTCTGTGATTGATCACAGAGCTATGTAGGCAAGAGAATATTTCTATAATTAGAGGAGTGGATAGTAAATTTTGGGTATTTAGAAGGCAAGACTTGGAGCTGACAAAAGATGATTGTAAGTTCAAGATGTGGTTCCATAAGCCGCTAGCATATGAGGCACAGACTACACTTACTCAAGAGACTTTGGAGGTGCCTTCAGGTATGTTATTGCCTATAGTTTCTTATGTTTCATAGGGTACTTCTGTAGGCCCAACATCTGTACCTTTGGTGGGAGAGACATCATATACTGCTTTTATACCACCGAGATATTTGTAATATAGGTTTATCCAGGAGAATTTTGAAATGATGGTAAAAGTTTAAAAAAAATTTGAGCAACAAAGTAAGAGAATTCTAGCTATTTGTGGATAGAATTATGGCTGAAGCTGTCAAACAATATGAGAATTTGAATGCTAGGATGGATCATATGGAGGAGTAAGTAAGCAACAGGTTGAAAGAGCTATACATTCCAAATTTTGAAATATTTGTACATGAATTAAAGAAAGCATAGACTGATATTGCTGAATTGAAGATCCAACCACCATTAAGTGCATTTTATCTAGTATTGGTGGTGAGTGATGAAGAAGAAGGCCTTGTAGAGCTCATGGGCAGGCCACACAAGGATAAAGGTAAAAAGGTTGATGATAGTGGTGATGCAAGACCAGAGAGGAAGAAAAGAAGTAGAGATGAGACTTTATAGGAAAGAAGTGTAATAAAAGCTATGAGAAGATCAAAGGAAGATGAGGAAAAAACAAAAATAAAAGTCATCGATGAAGCAGATGGGGTATCCACTAGTTTAGCATGAGGATGCGGGCACAAACTAGGGTTGTTGCCAATTCTTATACCTATAACTAAGGAGAAATCTATGTTGAGTACCCCAGCTACCTACTGCTGCTGTATCTAAGACTAAGAAAACCTTGCCTAACTCGACTGATTCACAAGCCTAAGTGTTTTTAAAGTATGTTTCTCCCTTGTACTTAATTTATGATGAAATAAGAGCAACACATTTTAATTTAGTGGGGTTTGGGTACTTGTTATGTGGAGTAGGTCACTACGAGGTTTTTGTTACCTATGTTATTTTCCCTTATGTGTTATTTAGTAGAACCTGCATGTTTCGGATTTTTCTTTTGTGTAATTTATTGATTATAAATATATTTTGTTCTTTTATTTAATATTTAAAGTGTTATGTGCCTTTCATGTCTGTTGGAAGATAATGATGTGGTATGAAGTAATGAATTGAGATTTATAAATGTTTCTTTTTGTCACTTAATGTACATACTATGTGATGATCAACCATTATGGATCTATGATTGGATTTGGAGTGTTGAACTAGAGAAAGCATAAGATGTGGATATAAGTCTAAGAGTCTGTAGTATGAGTATTAGTTCATTGCTAGTGTGTGTGAGGATTTGATATAGTTCTTACATTATATGTACAATGAGAACTTCCTGAGTTCATTTTTGTAGAATTGTGGTGTATTAAATAGGATAGGATAACAATCCTCCTTTCAATATGAGTCCACTTATCCTTAAAATCCCTACAAAAAGATGTAATTTTTCCTTTTGAACCCCTTTTGAGCCTTTGTTCTTACTTATTTTATTCAACCTCGATGATTTTTATTCACTTTCTTTTGAGTGTTAGCATCTTATTTTTTCCTTGGTTCCTCCTAGGATATTGTGCACCTTAACTTTGGAAAAATGCATAAGTTGAGAGTGGCTACTATTAGGAAGTTAACAATTCAACATAAGTACTTTGAGTTGTGTATATGTGTCTTATCCGTCCCTAATCTGTTTATATAATGTGTACCTCAACTGATAGCATTAACATAAGTTGAGGGTGGAAAATGTACATTGACAAAAAATATTTCAATAAATAGGGTGTTTGAGGTGGTAGGAGGAATAGTATAGATTGTGAAGAAGACTTACAAGAAGTAGTCATGGTGAGTAGAATTAAGGATAAGAAAGGTGGAGTCACTACCCGAAGTCACTATCCCCAAAACATCCCTCATCTGTCACCAAAGCCTCATTACAAGCTGTAAAAAGTCTTGATGGATCCTTGATAATCAACTATAGGATGCATAACATGATAAGGGAAAACTTATGGGTATATGTTATTTTTTTGAAACTTTCCTTGTGAGAGTGAAAATTCTAGTTGTTACACTACATGACCAAGTATGGCGGATTTCGTTGAATATGATGGCAAACTAAATTGCCAATATTGCCTCGTGGATCAACTGTATCTATGCCTTCCTTGAATGCTCGAAGGATTTCCCCCGTCCAATGCTTTCGCAGGTTTTCAGATTGTGCTTGTCATTACTGATTCTTTGAGGTTTTGTGCCCATAAATATGCATGTTTTGAATTGTAGAGTAATGCAAAATATGGATCCTTGTTGGTTAAAATTTTATGAGTAAGGTGCCAGTTAAGTGGTTACTTAATATATAGTTCAACAACTGATTACCATTCATTGTTCTTGTTATACACATGATGTGGTGTTGAGTTGTTTTGAGGACAAACTATTGTCTTAAGTTGGGGGTGTTAATGTTTCGGCATTTGATGAAATATTTTGCACCTTTTTCAAAGGATAATTGTATGTTTTTAAGCAACTATTAAAGCATTTGTTGTTGGATTTTACTAGTATTCATGAAAAGGACTTAAAAAAAGGAATAAATTAGAAAAACAAAAAATGATGACATATGATGTACTAACAAACAGGCCGTCAGACATGTGATAGATCGGCGCTGTGTCTGTTAGGCTTAAGAAGAAATAAAGTCATCAAGGACCTCACTAACGGACCAAGTGGTGGATCTTCAGGCTTGTGATGAACTGCCACTACATTTTTGGGCCTTAAACAGAAACCATGGAATTCAGGATCTCAGTGATGGACTGGCGGATAGGTCATCAGTATTATGAAGGATTGTCACTGCATTCGTCAATCTTAAATAAACAACATAGAAATCAGAGTTGCAGTGATGGACTTGATGACGGGACATTAGGCTTGTACCATAGCCTATGTTTGAATTTTTGACTCCCACTTTCTAGGAGCCAATAAATACCATGCTTAGGGTTATATTAGGCATTTTTTGCTATTGATACACAATTGTAACGTAGAATTCTTGGAGAAACAAGTGGATATCGTGGGATTTTATTTTGTTTCACCATCAATCTAAGATTTAGAACAATCTCTTGTATCTTTTGTGAGTATTTCTGAATTATTTATGAAATATACAACACAATCCTTTTCTTTAATAATGTTTGGCTAAAACTCCCATAACTAGGGTTATGGGAGCCTTGGTGTGATTCATTGTTAGGGTTTTAGGAATGATAAAATCCTTTAGATTTATCCAATTACATAACATTCTCTTTAATTTAATAATTCTTCTTGGTTGCAAACTTAAAGGATGTGCCTATATACTCCACTTGTCTGAGAATAAGAGCTGATGTTAGGAAAAGAGAAGAGTTACAAGAAAATTAAAGAATTTAACCTTTGGTTTTATGGTTGAAGAGTTACAAAAAAAAAATTAGAGAATTTAACCTTTGGTTTTATGGTTGATGCCTTAATAGGATCAACTCCGTTAAGATTTAATTGGTTAATCCAATCCCTTCTTTAAGTTTGAAACAATCAAGGTTTAACCTTTTTTAGGGTTTAGAAACAATTAGATGGACGTTATTAGACAATTAGCCTTGTAATTAGATTTGTTAAATATGGATTTGAGTTGAACCACAATCCTTATTGTTGAAATACCTTGGTGACTATAATCTTGGTTTACTGTGTCTTGTTGATTCTATATTTGCAAACTAATCACTAGCTCATACACTGAGTAAACTCTAAATAATCTTTGTTAAAAATAGAAACCCCCATTATTTCTGGAAACTTTTTATTAATAGTTAATTAATAAATATAAGGCTTAGTTAACACTATATTCCCTGAGGGATTTGGCCCCAACCTAGTTGGGTTATATATTTGAGAACGACCGCTTACACTCTTTTAGGAGAGTTGTAATTGGGTGTATCAGGGTGCTTTAATGGTGCCTTGTCCATATTAGCAGGCTAGTCCACACACCAAGTACTACTAAAGAGTCACTTAACTGCTTTAGTAGTTACTGCTAAAGTTGTCATTTTTTTGCTATAGAGGTCAGTACTGGCGTAAGATATAAATTTATTTTTTCTTAATTTCTTCATCATTTTTAGGCTTAAATCTTTGGGTTTTAGCATTTTTGGGTGATTTCGTTCATTTCAAAGCTTGGCTAAGCTCCAAATTTCTATTTTAGTTATTTTACTTCAATTTTCTTCATCCAAAGCTTGTTCAAACACTTTCAAGAGTGGAAATTGGAGATTTTGCCCCTGAAGGCCTAAAATTAAAATTATTAATTTAAACCATAATTTTAACTCATCTTTACTTTGGTTTACTTTTATGGATTCCTTTAATAGTAGGTAATGTATTTATGAACTATAATTCTAATTTTTAACCTTTTTTTCTGAAAAACTCATTTCGGAGGTCCGTTATAACCCCAACTCAAAAATAAAAAATATGGGTATCGTTATCTTTTGTTTGATGCATATATTCTATATTTATATGTTTTAGTTGACTCCAAGTCCGTTCAATAGGGAAAGTCTCCATATTAAAGGATTTTGGATCCAGTTTTCTTTGTTCAAGGTAGGTTATGACTTAACTTTCTTTAGTTTAGGCTGGGTAGTTAGCATTGATATAAAAGAATGTTTGAGTATGGCTACTAATCATGAAAATGGTGTTATTACTTTTATGTGTCTTTGTGGGGGCCTATGTTGTTGTTATAGGTGTTGGGAGACATTATTTGCTATGTGTCTCTCAGGAGGGATCTTATATAAAGTTGTTGGCTTAATGTACATATAAAAATATCTGGTTGTGTTCTTCCTAGTGTACATGTCCAATTTGAGGTTTATGTTCTATAAATGATGAAACACCCTCCATTTTGGAAACTTAGAAAATTTCCTCAATTTCTGGTTTCTAAACAAGATATGACTTGTGGGTACCAGTCGTATGGTGGGGTAAGATTTATATGGATTGGTCGGATGGTAAGTAATGTTGGCTGGTGGGTTGGATTGGTTTCTGGAATAGGTACGACTTGGTAGTACAAGTATGGTTAGGTACAATTCATATCATGCACTCGTATGGTAGGAAGTGTTCAAACTTCCTTTAACTATATTTTTCTATGGATATAGTTTAGTGGTACTAGTCGTATTCTTGAATACGATTTAGTTTAGGTAAGTCGTATGTTGGACAGTTTTGGGTCCAAGAAAGAGTCCTAGGGTACGAGTGGTATGTACCACTCGTATTGGTGGATACAACTATTATGGGATGGTTGTACCCTATGGTGGCGATTTTCTGCGGTTTAAGTGGGGTAATCTGGACATTTCTCTTCATAACCTATTAAGTCCTTATGACTTATATCATAATAGGGAGATTATTTAACCTACAACAACAACAACAAACCCAGTGTATTCCCACTTAGTGGGGTCTGGGGGGGGTAAGATGTACGCAGTCCATACCTCTACCTCTGATGAAGTAGAAAGGCTGTTTCCGAAAGACCCCCGGCTCAGGCACAAGATATCACACAAACACATAGTAAAGCACAGAAGCAGATGACAATAATATAAATAAGGCACCCATACGGACTATAAAACAGAGGAAAGCAGAGGAAAGCACACAGATTCGTAATAAGCATGGAACACTGAATACGGAATCATAACAGGAATAAAAAAATAAAAAACCCCCACCAAGTAATTCCCTACACTAGCGACCCAATCTGGCCCTACTCTTCTGCCGTAATTCGCCTCTTCCAGACCTTCCTATCTAGGGTCATGTCCTCGGTGAGCTGTAACTGTTCCATGTCCCGCCTAATCACCTCACCCCAGTACTTCTTCGGCCTACCCCTACCCCGCCTAAAACCATCCAACGCTAGCCTCTCACACCTACGGATCGGGGCATCCATGCCCCTCCTCTTCACGTGTCCGAACCATCTCAATCGCGCTTCCCGCATCTTACACTCCACTGAAGTCACACCAACCTTCTCCCGGATAGTCTCATTCCGAACTCTATCCCTTCGAGTCAGTCCACACATCCAGCGCAACATCCGCATTTCTGCCACCTTCATTTTTTGGATGTGGGAGTTCTTAACTGGCCAACACTCCGCTCCATACAGCAAGGCCGGACGGACTACCACCCTATAGAATTTGCCTTTAAGCTTGGGCGGCACCTTCTTATCACACAGCACCCCCAACGCGAGTTTCCACTTCATCCAACCCGCCCCAATACGGTGCGAGACATCCTCGTCAATCTCACCGTTACTCTGGATCACGGACCCGAGATACTTGAACTTGTCCCTCTTACATACCTCCTGTGCTTCCAGCTTCACTACTACCTCATTCTCTCGCCTCACGTCATTAAACTTACATTCCACATACTCTGTCTTGCTTCTGCTCACCCTGAACCCTTTAGACTCAAGAGTTTGCCTCCACATCTCTAATTTGTCATTTATACCCCCTCGAGTCTCATCAATCAGAACTACATCGTCCGCAAAGAGCATACACCACGGCACCTCCCCTTGAATACGCCGCGTCAACACATCCATTACTAATGCAAACAAAAAGGGACTAAGAGTAGATCCCTGATGCAATCCTATCCGGACAGTGAAATGCTCTGAGTCTCCTCCCGCCGTCCTCACCTGGGTTTTCGCTCCCTCATACATATCCTTAATTACTCTGATATATGCCTGCGGTACTCCCCTCACCTCCAAGCATCTCCACAGCACCTCCCTGGGGACTTTGTCGTAAGCCTTTTCCAGGTCGATAAACACCATGTGCAGATCCTTCTTCCTTTCCCTATACTGCTCCACCAACCTCCGTACCAGGTGGATTCCCTCCGTCGTCGAGCGGCCGGGCATAAATCCGAACTGGTTTTCCGAGATGGACACTATCCGTCTCAGCCTCACCTCGACCACTCTCTCCCAGATCTTCATAGAGTGACTCAATAACTTAATCCCCCTATAGTTATTGCAACTCTGAATGTCCCCCTTATTCTTATAGAGAGGGATCATGGTACTCCACCTCCACGCCTCGGGCATCTTTGCCGTCCTGAAAATTTCATTAAACAATCCAGTCAACCACCTTACCCCAGCCTCTCCAACGAACTTCCAAAACTCCACCGGTATCTCATCCGGCCCCGTCGCCCTACCCCTACGCATCCTGCGGACTGCCTGTCTAACCTCTTCTACCTTAAAATGTCTACAATAGCTAAAATCCCGACACTCCTCTGAGTGCTCCAGTTCCCCTAACACAATAGCTCTGTCCCCCTCGTCATTCAAGAGCCTATGAAAGTACAACTGCCATCTCTTCTTTATGTGGCCGTCCTCCACCAACACTCTACCGTCTTCCCCCTTAATGCACCTCACCTGATCGAGGTCACGACCCTTCCTCTCCCTAGCCTTAGCGAGTCTAAACAACTTTTTCTCCCCTCCTTTCCCCTGTAACCCTGCATACAAGCTCTCAAAAGCGGCCGTCTTAGCTGCCGTGACCGCTGACTTCGCCTCCTTCCTCGCTAGCTTGTACTCTTTCCTGTTTACCCGCTTCTCTTCTTCGTCCTTACTTTCCACCAACTTAGCATACGCCTCTTTCTTGGTCTCCACTTTCTTCTCCACCTCTTCATTCCACCACCAATCCCCCCGATGGTGTCCGGCCCGGCCCCTAGAAACACCCAACACCTCCCTTGCATTCTCCCTGATGCACCTTGCCGCCCTGTCCCACATACTATCCACGTCCCCCCTACACTCCCACACCCCCTTTCCCGCCACCCTCTCCCCTATCTCCCACGCATTCACTGGCGTCAAGCCGCCCCACTTGATTCTCGGTCTACACTCCTTACTCCTCCTCTTTCTATTCTTCTTTATACCCAAATCCATAATCAAAAGCCTATGTTGGGTCGAGAGATTCTCACTCGGGATGACTTTACAGTCCTTACACAACGCCCTATCCCCTTTCCTAAGCAACAAAAAGTCAATCTGGGTCCTAGCTATCGCGCTCTGAAAAGTGATCAGGTGCTCGTCCTTCTTCGGGAAGCCCGAGTTCACCACCACCAGCCCAAAGGCCCTCGCAAACTCCAATAGGGTCGCCCCCTCTTCATTTCTCTCTCCAAAACCAAAACCCCCATGCACATCCCCAAAGCCTCCCGGTAGCGCCCCGATGTGCCCGTTGAAATCCCCTGCTACAACAATCTTCTCCGAACTGGGCACGCCTCTCACCACCTCCTCCAAAGCCTCCCAGAACCGCATCTTCTCCTCCCCCTCCGCTCCCACTTGCGGCGCATAAGCACTACACACATTCAGGGTAAACCCCCGAATGACCAACTTAATAGTCATCAATCTATCGTTGATCCTCTTCACCTCCACTACCTGACCTCTAAGCTCTTCATCTACTAAGATGCCAACTCCATTCCTATGCCTCTCCCTCCCAGAGTACCACAGCTTGTAACCATCCACATCCCTAGCCTTAGACCCTACCCACTTGGTCTCTTGGACACACGCAAGGTTGATCCTCCTCTTCCTAAGAATCTTCACAATTCTAATATGAAACACTTAGAAACTCTTTAATTCTCTCAAAGGCTCTTGTCAAAATGAAGGCTAGGGTTTTATTTAGAGGAGCAATTTGGAGCTAGTACGAGTGATTTTTCTCCACCGTCTTCATAATCTAAGGCATATACACCTCCATCATTTTTAGCTCTAACTAAAGGCATGTTTTTATAATATTTTCATGGCATGGTTATTATATGGTTTTAGAATTTTAAAATACATGTTAGGGTTTTGGTATTAAATGTTGGTTATAGTTTTCCCATGTTTTAATTATCTATTTGCATGCTTTAATGGTAGTTTGGAAAAATCATTGCATGGCAATTGTTAATTGGTAATTAGAATTAGTTTTGGAAACACTATGCCCAAACATGTTAGATAAAATGGCTATGATAATGCCTTTAGAATATTATGGGACTTTTAATGGAACTATTGCATGATATGGTTTGGTAATGGAATCCTAAATGGTAAAATGTTTTAAATAGTTTGGAATGATTAAATGGAATGGTTTGGTGGTCATCATTATGGATAATTACATTTCCCTGTGGGGTATAGTGGAATCCCCTAAGTATACTTAATAATAAACAACTAGTGGGACATATGGGATTCCCCCTAAGTAAACATAATAATGGAACACTTGTGGGGTATATTGGAATCCTCCAAGATAACTTGATAATGTAATATATGGGTACATTGGAATCCCTTTACATAAAAAGGTTGGCTAAGGACATTTCTTGCAATCTATAGTCTGTATGATGATACCTCTACTTATAGCCTTGGTTAATAATAATGGAATAAAGGTTTAGTTTGATGGTAATGGTTTTAATAGGACAATAATGGCGGGTTATTATTGCTAACCATGAAGTTGTGAGTGTAATGGATGGACACTGGATACTTATGTTTGCCGACATGAAAGTTTGTCACAACGACCATATATGATACTATGAGGTCATGGAAATCCTCTAAGTACACTATACATATGTATCATGGAGAGTGAAGGGTACTCAAGAATCCTGTACTCTTATTGTATCTATGATTCATGCAGATACACGCGTTGGGGGTCATTCAGGGGGTTAAAGTTGACCTATATTTCCTGTGGGTGATTTTAGAATTGTTAAGCTACACATACGCATGTTAATGGTTTTAAAGGCATGCTAAACCCAACTCTCTTTTCTACCATGGTTATATATATATGTATGGTTTGTATGCATATAGTTTATTTATTTGGGTTTACTGGATGGCCCGATTTTATCTTTATCCTTAGTTCATGCTAGTGTTCACCCGTTAACCTATCTTCATAAAACTATATACCTACATAATATAGGAATCAACCATTCTACTCCTCCTACTTACTGATAGGATTTGGGAACAGCTATTACATTGAAGTGATCATCATCCATATTCTGGAAGGCTCTATTTCATATAATATGAATCTTTACGTACTTTGCTTTATTTATACATATTGATTTTTGCTAAGTTTGGGGGCATGTCCCACCTCGATATTCTTTATTTTGGTTAGAGGCTTTATGGAACTACTATGGGTTAGAATGGACGGGATTTGTATTGGTGTCATCCTATATGGTTGTAGATTATCGTTTGGTTTTGCAGTGGATATAGTTAGGTATCAAACGGTTGGGCTTGTTTGGGTGGTCACGGTCATATACCTATCTTAGAGCCTTGGATTACACAATAACACTATCTTATTATACATTCAAAATTCATTTGACAAAGGGTATGTGTATTAGGAGGTTCGATTGGGTAACTGGGGTGGTCCTAGATCCTAGATGGAATTGGGATGCCCATTATGACAAGGCCCTAGTTTGAGTCGTGTCATGTTTGTATCAAATCTTTAGGTTCATGGTCCATTGGATGTCCACAAAACCATGGCAAGTAGAGTCTCTTTTAAGGATGATTAGTATGCCACACTAATGAGGGAGAGGATACTAGGCATTTTGTTATTTTTACTTTCTTGGCATTCTATTTTCAAACATGGATCCTAAGTCCTAGAATCTTCACTAATCCTAGTATGTTCACTTTTAAGATAATACCTCGACGATCTGAGATGCAAGGAAATTCCTTTATCGAAATTAGGGATAATTTCAAAGGGATATGTACTATTTAGGGGATCTATACTCTATCTAGGGGTCCTATCCCTAATACTTCAGTTCCACTAGTTTCTACTTGTCCTCCTTCGGGTGAGGTGACGAATGCAGAATTTCATTAATTGATTCATTTTATTGCTCTATTAGTTGTTACTCAAGTTGAGCAGAATGCATCAGGTCGCATGAATAGAAATGGGAGGTAATCAATATGTATTTTTTTATCTTTCTTAATCTTAGAATCAATTTGATTCAATTTGGGATATCATGGATAGGATGACAAAGTCTGCTCAATTTTTGCCAGTGAAAATGAACTTTTTGGCTGTGGACTATGCACGGTTGCATCTTCTTGAAATTGTAAAGCTGCATGGGTTACCTATTTTTATTATCTATGATCATAGTATGAAGTTTTCATGTCATTTTTGGCGATCATTTCAGAAGGGGTTAGGTAGTAAGGTTAGTCTTAGTACTGGATTTCATCGGTAGATTGATGGGCAAGCAAAGAGGACTTTTTAGTCATCAGAGCACATGCTTCAAGAATATTTTATTATTGATGGTCGCAATTTGATTGAGCATCTACCATTTGTAGAGTTTACTTATAGCAATAGCTATCCTTCTAACATTGGAATGGCCCCTTTTGAGGCATTATATAGTATGAGGTGTAGATCTCTGATCGGGTAGTTTAAGCTTGATGAAGTAGATATGTTTGGTTAAGATAAGGTTTATCAAGCTACCAAAAAGGTAAAGGTGATTAAGAATAGACTTAAGGCTGCCCAAATTTTCCATAAGTCCTATATAGATGTGACGCGTAGAGATTTGGAGTTTGAGGTTCGGGATAAGGTGTTCCTAAATGTATCTCCCATAAAAGGAGTAATGTGGTTTGGTAAAAAGGGGAAGTTTTGTGCATGAAATGTTGATCCTTATGTGGTTTTCCAGAGGGTTAGTAATGTACCGTATGAATTAGAGTTGTATTATAGTTTGAGCTCATTTTATCCAGCATTTCATGTCTCTATATTTAGAAAGTGTCTTGACGATCCTTATTCGGTGATCCCTTTGGAAGTTTTGGGTATCTTAGATTCTATGTCTTATGAAGAGGCCCCGGTTGAGATATTAGATCATCTGGTTCATCCGTTATAGACCGAGGATATGGCCTCGGTTAAGGTTCAATGGAACAACCACAAGGTGGAAGAGGCAACGTGGGAAGCAGAAGTAGAAATAAAGTCTAAATATCCGCATTTATTTTCTGCACTGGATATTTATGTTGAAGGTATGTGTTCTTAATCATATCATTATTTTCTAACGTGGTTAAAGGTTTGATTGATATAATGGAAATGAATCAAGCTTGTGTTTGACCTAACTTTTCCATTATTAGGGACAAATGATCCTAGTGGGAGAGATTGAAACACCCTGGGTTTTGGATAATTAGAAAATTTATAGATTTCATATTTTTGGATAGGATACAACTTATGGGTAGCAGTCGTATGGTTAGGCAGGTTGGTTTGGGCTGGTTGTATGCTAATGGTTGGTGGGTTTGATTGGTTTTTAGAATGGGTACGACTTGGTGGTACAAGTCTTATGGTTGGGTACGATTCATATCATGAACTCGTATGGTAGGTAGTGTTCAAATTTACTTTGATTATATTCTTCCAAGTAAATGATTTAGAGGTACTAGTCGTATTCTTGAATACGACCTTGTTTTGGTAAGTCATATATTGGACATTATTGGGTCAAAAGAGGAGGCCTAGGGTACGAGTGGTGGGTTCCACTCATATTTGTGGATACAACCGGTATGGGATTGTCGTACCTTATGGTGGGGATTATATGTAGTTTAAGTGGGGGTAATCTGGACATTTCCTTACATAACCTATTAAAATCCCATTACTTATGTCATATTTGGCTGGTTATTTACCCTATTATTCTAATCTTAAACACTAAGAAATTCTCTCTTATTTTCTCCAAAGGCTCTTCGGAAAAGGAAGGCTAGGGTTTTATCTAGAGAAGCAATTTGGGGCCAGTACAAGTAATTTCTCTCTTATCTTCATAATCTAAGGCATGTACTCCTCCCTCATTGTTACTTACAACTTAAGTATTTTTTTATATAATGTTTTGATGGGTGATTATTGTAAGGTTTTAGGGCTTTCAAATATATGTTGGGGTTTTTGTATTAGATGTTGTTATGATTTTCTAATGTTTTAATTATGTATTTAAATGCTTTAATAGTTGTTTGGGAAATTGGTTGAATGAGAATAGTAATTGGTAATTAGAATGTTTTTTAGAAATGCATATCCCCAATATGTCTGATAAAATGACTATGATAATGCTTTACTATATTATGGAACTTTTAATGGAACTATTGCATGATATGGTTTGGTAATGGAACTATAAATGGTATAAATAGTTTAAATCATTTGGAATGGTTAAATCGAATGGTTAGGTGGTCATTGTTATTGTTAATTAAACTTTCTCATGGGGTATAACAGAATCCCCTATTTATACATGATAATAAACAACTTATGGGATTCATGGGATTCTCCCAAGAAAACATAATAACTAAACACTTGTGGGGTACATAGGAATCCTCCAAGTTACCTTGCTAATGTAATTTATGGGTACATGGGAATCCGTTTACATAAAAAGGTTGGCTAAGGAAATTTCTTGCAAGGTATAGTCATCATGATTACACCACCACTTATAGCATTGTTTAATAATAATGTTATAAGGGTTTGGTTTGATGGTAATGGTTTTAAGAGAACAATAATGACGAAGTGTTATAGCAAATCGTAAAGGTGCAAGTCCAATGGACGGACACTAGTAACTCATGTTTGTGATCATGAGGATTTGTTATAGTGATCATATATGATACTATGAGGTACATGGGCTCTAAGTACTCTGTAGATATGTATGATGGATAGAAAATGGTACTAAGAAATCTCCTACTCTTTTGGTATCTCTAGTTCATGTGGCTATACGCATCAGAGCCCGTACAGGGTGTTACACTTGACCCATATAGCCGATGGATGGTTCTTAGATGGTTAAGCTACACATACCAAGGTTAATGGTTTAAAGGCATGCTAAACCCAACTCCCTTTCTCGCCATAGTGTTATATATATATGGTTTGTATGCATATGGTTGATTTATTTGGTTTTACAAGATGGAAACTATTTTATCCTTATCCAGTGTTTGTGTAATGACCCAATTTGTAAAACCAGAATGCTCCATGGTTGTGTAATGACCCGATACCTAACTATATCCACTACAAAACCAAACGATAATCTATATCCAGAGCCTTGGATTACACAATAACAGTATCTTATTATACATTCAAAATTCATCTGACAAAGGGTATATGTATTAGAAGGTTCGATTGGGCAACTTGGGTGGTCCCCGATCCTAGATGGAATTGGGATGCCCATTATTACAATGCCCTAGTTTGAGTCGTGTCATGTTTGTATCAAATCTTTAGGTTCATGGTCCATTGGATGTCCACAAAACCATTGCAAGTAGAGTCTCTTTTAAGGATGAGTAGTATGCCACACTAATGAGGGAGAGGATACTAGGCATTTTGTAATGTTTTACTTTCTTGGTATTCTATTTTCAAACTTGGATCCTAAGTCCTAGAATCTTCACTAATCCTAGTATGTTCAGTTTTAAGATAATACCATGACAATCTGAGATTCAAGGAAACTCCTTTATAGTAATTGGGGATAATGTAAAATGGATACGTACTATTTAGGGGATCTATACTCTATCTAGGGGTCGTATCCCTGATACTTCAGTTCCACTAGTTTCTACTTGTCCTTCTTCGGGTGAGGTGATGAATGCAGAATTTCATTAATTGATTCATTTTATTGCTCTTTTAGTTGCTGCTCAAGTTAAACAAAATGCATCAGGTCTCATGAATAGAAATGAGAGGTAATCAATTTGAATTTTTTTCTATCTTTCTTAGTCTTCGAATCAATTTAATTCAATTTGGGATATCGTGGATAAGATGACAAATTCTGCTCAATTTTTGCCAGTGAAAACGAACTTTTTGGCTATGGACTATGTACGGTTGTATCTTCATGAAATTGTAAAGCTGCATGGGTTACCTATTTTGATTATCTATGATCATAGTATAAAGTTTTCATATCACTTTTGGCGATCCTTTCAAAAGGGGTTAGGTAGTAAGGTTAGTCTTAGTACTGGATTTCATCCGTAGATTGATGGGCAAGCAAAGAGGACTTTTTAGACATTAGAGCACATGCTTCAAGAATGTTTTATTGATTATGGTCGCAATTGCATTGAACATCTACCTTTTATAGAGTTTACTTATAACAATAGCTATCCTTCTAACATTGGAATGGCCCCTTTTGAGGTATTATATGGTAGGAGGTGTAGATCTCCGATCGGGTAGTTTAAGCTTGGTGAAGTAGATATGTTTGGTTTAGATAAGATTTATCAGGCTAAGAAAAAGGTGAAGGTGATAAAGAATAGACTTAAAGGTGCCCAAATTTTCCAAAAGTCCTATGTAGATGTGACACATAGAGATTTGGAGTTTGAGGTTCGGGATAAGGTGTTCCTAAATGTATGTCCCATAAAAGGATTAATGTGGTTTGGTAAAAAGGGGAAGTTTGGTCCATGATATGTTGATCCTTATGTGGTTTTCCAGAGGGTTGGTAATGTGCTGTATGAATTAGAGTTGCATCATAGTTTGAACTCATTTCATCCTACATTTCATGTCTTTATGTTTAGAAAGTGTCTTGGCGATTCTTATTCGGTGATTCCTTTGGAAGTTTTGGGTATCTTAGATTCTTTGTCTTATGAAGAGGCCCCGGTTAAGATGTTAGATCGCCTGGTTCATCCGTTATAGAACGATGATGTGGCCTCGGTTAAGGTTCAATGGAACAACCACAAGGTGGAAGAGGCAACATGGGAAACAGAAGTAGAAATGAAGTCTAAATATCCGCATTTATTTTCTGCACTGGATATTTATGTTGAAGGTATGTGTTCTTGATCATATCATTATTTTTTAACTTGGTTAAAAGTTGGATTGATATAATGGAAATGAATCAAGCTTGTGTTTGACCTAACTTTTCCATTATTAGGGACAAATGATCCAAGTGTGGGAGATTGAAACACCCTGGGTTTTGGATAATTAGAAAATTTATAGATTTCATATTTTTGGACAGGATACAACTTATGGGTAGGAGTTGTATGGTTGGGCAGGTTGGTTTGGGCTGGTTGTATGCTAATGGTTGGTGGATTTGATTGGTTTTTAGAATGGGTACGACTTGGTGGTACATGTTTTATGGTTGGGTACGATTCATATCATGAAATCGTATGGTAGGTAGTGTTCAAACTTACTTTGATTATATTCTTCCAAGTAAATGATTTAGAGGTGCTAGTCGTATGCTTGAATATGACCTTGTTTTGGTAAGACATATATTGGACATTATTGGGTCAAAAGAGAAGGCCTAGGGTACGAGTGGTGGGTTCCACTCATATTTGTGGATACAACCGGTATAGGATTATCGTACCCTATGGCGGGGATTATGTGTAGTTTATGTGGGGGTAATCTGGACATTTCCTTACATATCCTACTAAAATCCCATTACTTATATCACATTTGGCAGGTTATTAAACCTATTATTCTAATCTTAAACACAAAGAAATTCTCTCTTATTTTCTCTAAAGTCTCTTCGGAAAAGGAAGGCTAGGGTTTCATCTAGAGGAGCAATTTGGGGCTAGTATGAGTAATTTCTCTCCATCATCTTCATAATCTAAGGCATGTACTCCTCCCTCATTGTTACTTCCAACTTAAGTATATTTATATATAATGTTTTCATGGATGATTATTGTATGGTTTTAGGGCTTTCAAATATATGTTGGGGTTTTTGTATTAGATGTTGTTATGATTTTCCAAAGTTTTAATTATGTATTTAAATGCTTTAATAGTTGTTTGGGAAATTGGTTGAATGAGAATAGTTAATTGGTAATTAGAATGT
>NW_025889981.1:0-7463 GCF_002878395.1 Capsicum annuum | reverse complement strand
TTTCTCGCCATAGTTATATATATGTATGGTTTGTATGCATATGGTTGATTTATTTGGTTTTACAAGATGGAAACTATTTTATCCTTATCCAGTGTTTGTGTAATGACCCAATTTGCTAAACCAGAATGCTCCATGGTTGTGTAATGACCCGATACCTAACTATATCCATTACAAGACCAAACGATAATCTATATCTAGAGCCTTGGATTTCACAATAACAGTATCTTGTTATACATTTAAAATTCATCTGACAAAGGGTATATGTATTAGGAGATTCGATTGGGTAACTTGGGTGGTCCCCGATCCTAGATGGAATTGGGATTCCCATTATGACAAGGCCCTAGTATGAGTCGTGTCATGTTTGTATCAAATCTTTAGGTTCATGGTCCATTGGATGTCCACAAAACCATGGCAAGTAGAGTCTCTTTTAAAGATGAGTAGTATGCCACACTAATGAGGGAGAGGATACTAGGCATTTTGTAATGTTTTACTTTCTTGGTATTCTATTTTCAAACATGGATCCTAAGTCCTATAATCTTCACTAATCCTAGTATGTTCACTTTTAAGATAATACCTCGACAATCTGAGATGCAAGGAAACTCCTTTATCATAATTGGGGATAATGTCAAATGGATACATACTATTTAGGGGATCTATACTCTATCTAGGGGTCCTATCCCTAATACTTCAATTCCACTAGTTTCTACTTGTCCTTCTTCGGGTGAGGTGACGAATGCAGAATTTCATTAATTGATTCATTTTATTGCTCTATTAGTTACTGCTCAAGTTGAGCAGAATGCATCAGGTCTCATGAATATAAATGTGAGGTAATCAATATGGATTTTTTTTTGTCTTTCTTAATCTTAGAATCAATTTGATTCAATTTGGGATATCTTGGATAGGATGACAAATTCTGCTCAATTTTTGCCAGTGAAAATGAACTTTTTAGCTTTGGACTATGCACGGTTGTATCTTCATGAAATTGTAAAGCTGCATGGGTTACCTATTTTGATTATCTATGATCATAGTATGAAGTTTTCATATCACTTTTGGCGATCGTTTCAGCAGGGGTTAGGTAGTAAGGTTAGTCTTAGTACTGGATTTCATCCGTAGATTGATGAGCAGGCAAGGAGGACTTTTTAGACATTAGAGCACATGCTTCAAGAATATTTTATTGATTATGGTCTCAATTGCATTGACCATCTACCTTTTATAGAGTTTACTTATAACAATAGCTATCCTTCTAACATTGGAATAGCCCCTTTTGAGGTATTATATGGTAGGAGGTGTAGATCTCCGATCAGGTAGTTTAAGCTTGGTGAAGTAGATATGTTTGGTTTAGATAAGATTTATCAGGCTAAGAAAAAGGTGAAGGTGATTAAGAATAGACTTACGGGTGCCCAAATTTTCCAAAAGTCCTATGTAGATGTGACACATAGAGATTTGGAGTTTAAGGTTCGGGATAAAGTGTTCCTAATTGTATGTCCCATAAAAGGAGTAATGTGGTTTGGTAAAAAGGGAAAGTTTGGTCCATGATATGTTGATCCTTATGTGGTTTTCCAGAGGGTTGGTAATGTGCCGTATGAATTAGAGTTGCATCATAGTTTGAGCTCATTTCATCCAGCATTTCATGTCTCTATATTTAGAAAGTGTCTTGACGATCCTTATTCGGTGATTCCTTTGGAAGTTTTGGGTATCTCAGATTCTTTGTCTTATGAAGAGGCCTCGGTTAAGATATTAGATCGTCTGGTTCATCCATTATAGACCGAGGATGTGGACTCGGTTAAGGTTCAATGGAACAACCACAAGGTGGGAGAGGCAACATGGGAAGCAGAAGTAGAAATAAAGTCTAAATATCCGCATTTATTTTCTGCACTGGATATTAATGTTTATTGAAGCATTTCATCAAACGTTTAATAGGCATAAGCATGTACATACATGTGGATTTTCATGATATCATGCTAGTTAGGAAAATTTCCTTCATCTAAGCATTTTATCAAATATATGGCAGGCATAGTACATGTAAACACATTATACTACAATTAAACATCATGCTTCAATTCAAATTCCATTATACAAGGTTTTAGTCATGAGATTTCACAAATCTTTATCTATACTAATTAACCCACATGGAATTTATCATTAAATCATGGAATAGAAATCAATTTCTTATTTATCAAGATGAAAGAGAACATAAAAAGCTTGAAAACATGAAGAAAATCCATAACTTATAGATAAAAAGGATTCTTGAACTTCATGGATGATAGGAGTCCATGAGTGAACACTATGCTTACCTTAGTTCATAATTTTGTGAAGATTGATGATGAAACCTTCCTGAATTAGAATCCCCAATAGAAACCCTAGTTTGTTCTTGAGATAAACTAATATGTTTTGGGTGAAAAGTTGTTGAATCATTTGGTAAAGGGATTATATAGGGGTAGGAAATTAACCCTTTTAACCCTGGACACGTCATTAAATTTTTAGTAAAATTTCTCAAGTTGGACCCTTGGCACGACGTGGCATTATTGAGACGTATCACTAGAAATTGATAATTTTGAAATCGCATGGTAGTGTGATGCAGAGCTATCTCGTTGCCATATTGTCTACGACCTGGAAGTTTGGCGCAATGTGCCAATATCATAGACCAACACTAGAATTTGACAATTGCAATTTGAGCAATCTCCGCGATGCGCTGAAGGCTTAGGTTAAACACTGTGTCACTAAGAAGGCTCTAATTTATTGCCCGGGTGTCAAATTTGGGTGAATTATATATTGATGAAAATTATAGAAATACCATGTGTATAAGAATGAATTTTTATTTCAAAGTAAGTTCTAGCATCCTTGAGATAATTTTCAAGCTAAGAAAAAGCATGGGTATTGCAGTTTATACTAGAGTTCACCAACTAACCCATCTTTGGGTAGCTGTATCCTTATAGGATGTAGGAATTGACAATTCTACTCCTCCTACTTAGTAATCGGATTTGGGATTAGCTATTAGATTAAAGTGGTGAGCTTTCATATTCTAGAAGGATCTATTTCATATCATTGATATCTTTACATACTTTGGTTTATTTAAGGATATTGCTTTTTGATATGGTTGGGGCATGTCCCAACCAGATCTTGTTTCTTTTTTTTAGAGGATTTGTGGAACTACTATGGGTTGGAATTGGCGATATCGGTATTGGTGTCAACATAGTATTGGCATTAGTATTGGGGATGATACCTTCAGACATAATTTACGATTGTTCCATACTCTATTATTTTTAATTATATAACTATGTCAAAAGTCATATTCTTATGGTTGTGGATTATGGTTTAGTTTGGTATTGGTTATGGTTGGGTATCAGACAGTTGGGCCTAATTGGGTGTTCATGGTTATAGACCTACCCTAGAGACTTGGATTACACAATAATGCTATCTTGTTATATGTTCAGAATTTGTACGACTCAGGGTATGCATATTAAGAGGTTGAGTTGGGCAACGAGGGTGGTCCCTAATCCTTGATGTATTTAAGATGCCCATTATGACAAGGCCCTAGATCAAGTTATGTCAAATGACATGTTACTTATGTATCTCACTCTAATGGTAAATGGATTATACTGAATCAGATATGGTTGGTTTATTTAGTTGATTCTAGATTACGTACTTTAATATTGGTTAGATTTGAATTTTTTTTTGATTGGTTATCATATATATATATATATATATATATATATATATATTAATGATTCATTGGTACCACTATAAAAATACTAGGTTTTCTATAAAAAAATATGACTTCATTAAAAACCCTCTACTAAATATCAGAGGTTGGAGAGGAGTTATGGATATTTGATTGGTATTGGTATTATCTATTGGAATGTATATGGGTTGCCAAAATCTTATGATTCCTACCTCGAGAGTAGTGCTCAGTAGGTGTATACAGAGGTTGTGTGACAACCTCATACTTATCATTTCATAATCATTATTATTATCACTCCTATTGTATTTTATACATTATACATATTCTATGATTATACTTTCATGCTGTATTTGATGTATATTTATTCTGTGCTTTTTTTCTAGTACTTGTACTTGGTGAATGTAACATATTTAGGGACTGTTAGTAGAGACAATGTGCGATAGTATTTGGGATATTTTTCTAATTATAGGTTAGGTGCCTATAGTGTTTATTTATATACTTTATTTTTTACCATGATCAGTTAGCCTATGACACCTACTTAGTACAAGTGTATCGTACTCATACCTACCATTCTATTTTGGGGAATATCCATGTATTAGTGCATCACATGGTAGTTGATTTCGAGTTGTGCTTGGAATATTATTTAGGTAGTTACCACTCTATGCCTCCAGAGTTGATCTCCGACCCCATCTTACCAATTTTAGGTTTTATGTTGTATTTAGAGATAGACTTATGCTTCTTTCGGATATTTAATTGCAATATTTGACATCAGATGTACTTTGTTGTGCTTACACTATAATATCTGATTTTGGGGTGATTTATGGTATCATTGATGTTGTAATGACCCTTTCAGTCATTTTCTATATGTCTAATTATTTTTGTCATTAGTTATTTTCCATAGCTGCCCCAAGTCATTTATAACTTGTTGGAATTGATAGTTTGGTTATCGAGTAGTTAGTTTGATTTTTAGAGCTAGTTCTTATTTAGAAATCTTTGCAAGTTTCAAATGGCCACCGGGTGAAAACATCAATAAAACAATCTTTGACAGAAATTTTGACTCTGCCAGTATATCCAGAATATTGACTTTTGGCTAGTAGACTTTTGGTTTAGGTCCCAATACACCCGAGCTTATTTTGACAAATTGGTAAGAAAGTTGGAAAATCAAAAAATTTAGTCTGGGACTCATTTTTGTCAAAATGACCTCGGATGCAAAATCTGAGTTTTCCAATGCATTTGAAACATCAAATTTAGTATGGTTACATAGTTCATTTACGTATTTTAGATTCTGAATAATTCTTGAGGCATTGTAGGGAAGTTTGAAAATTTTTTAACTTTACTTGTGTTGAGGATTGTGTGATCTCACAAATGGAATCATGATCAACTTATTGCGATCACCATCGAGGCACTATGATCTCCCTTGTGTGATAACTATCTAGGGGTGGCAATAGCCACACTTGAGTACCTGGAATGGGTATTTAAAGGCCTTTTAGGTCATATTTTGGGGAACTTTTCACTCGTCTTTGAGACTTTGAAACCATAATATAGTGCGCTAAACTCAAATCGAGTCTTGGGTGGGTATTGAGAGCTTGATTAACATATATTTTTTGATTAATTTTGGATTAAAGGTAATAATCCTTCAAATTTCAAGCATGAATTCTTTGAATTCTTGATCAGAACCCTAAATAGATTGAGGGCTTGATTTTAGCCCAAATTAGCTTAGTTTTCACCTGTTTCATGAAAGTTATGATTTCTTGATGGTGTATGAACTTTGGGTTGACCTTGGAAATGTGTTTTTGCAAGTGTGACCCACTTGGGGTTTTGGTGTCATTTTTGGAACCGAAATATAATGGTTTAATATGGGTATCGTTATGCTCATATCAATGAATACATAAATTTTTTTTGATAGCGTAGAATCATGAAAAGGCTTCTTGAAAGGGGAAAATTAAAGGTTTAGTGTATTGATGAGCATTCTTTGGATTTTAGGTAGGTTAGGTTTATCCCTTGTTAGAATGAGCTTCATCATAGTATAATTGTAACATCTTGTAGATTTATATTGGGAGGGGTTTTATGTGTTGGTTTCATGATTATTCTAGACTTGTGGTTAGTTGCCTTTTAGGTCATTTGGACCCATACAGTGAAATACCTAGCTTGTTGTCTTAAACCTTAATGGATTAGACATAACGTCTCATGCTTAACATGAGAATAATTAGAGTTACTCTAATGACGTTGCTTTAGTTTGAATGAACTTAGTGATAGTATTTGAATAGGATCCCTACCTTGGACTTAATGGTGGTTTCTATACATCTAATATTTGAATTAGATACATCTAAGACCCATACCTTCTTATGAAATTCCTAGAAAATGCCCCTTAATATTGATGAACCTTGGTAGTAAATTTATTGAGAATGCCATAGAGAGCTATTGTTTATGCTATTAAAGAAGCGCATGACCATGTTATTCATTAATCCATGGATATGGCTATTACTTAGGATATTGATTAGGCCTTTAGTTGTCTTGGGCTAACGAATACTTATTGAAACGTCCCTTGACTATAACATGGCTTAAGCCGTAAAGTACGATATCGACAAATCTATAAATAAGCTATAAATTATGCAATGGATTTTCTATTTCTCAATTTAGTGATAAACTTTCAATATTAAAATGGTTGACCAATGAATAGGTTAATGGTGAGCCATTACTATTGATGATGCTTATGGTTATGCTCATGGTCTAATGGACTAAAATATTGACTTATCACATATAAAATTTATGTTATATATATATATATACATATACTTATTAGTACTTTGACATTGATGATAAACAAGGAAATATAGAGGTATGCTCTTCTTGCTTCTCCTTTTATGTTTACTTACTTTAGTCCTCATGGGGCTTGTTCTTTACTTCAGCGCTCCTTTGGCTTATCCTTTACTTTATCCCTCGTGGGGCTTGATCTTTATTATTGATATTAATTTTATATTATGATGATGCCTGATAAGGCCAGAAGATATTATAATAATATGATGATACCTGGTATAGTCAGAGGATATTATGATGATATGATGATAGACGATACGATCAAAGGATATTATATTGATATAATGATATCCAAAAAGGACAGAGGTTAATATGATGATGTAATGATACCCGATAGGGACGGAGGATTATTCTGATGCTACGTATATGCATTGCAAGGCTGAAGGACCATTATTGATGTGTCTATAAGTACATCTACCAGTTCAAGTTTGGTTATCCCTTTGTATGTAAATTATATATTGTTTATGCTCATGTGTAGTTGGTTATAATGTTAATATTAGAGATGCAAGTCATAGTTTTCTAGTGATAAAGGTATAAGATGGTATTTTTATTGATTTAAGGTTGAGAAGATGATTAGTGGTGGATATTAAATAAGAGATTAATAATGACTTATGGATAGTTGAACCATAGCTATAATGACTAATGGTATTAATTCTAGTAATAATGATGATTAAGCTTGAATGATATTTAGCATAAATTAAGACTTATAGGAATGATGATTAGTTAATAATAATGGTTTAGTCATTGGTGATGACGAGTTGCCAAAAGAGGATTTTTGGATTAGTGATGCAAGTTACTAAATGGTGTTTAGTCAATAAATTGAAGAGTGAGCAATTGGTGATTAGTGGTTACCGGGTCAATGGCGATTCGTGAGCTTGTGATGGCTAGAAATAAATATTGGCTAGTTGATAAATATATCTTAGTGATAAATTTTTACCATGTTCTAGGTATTTACTAGTTTATG
>NW_025889980.1:0-4692 GCF_002878395.1 Capsicum annuum | reverse complement strand
TCCATCATTTGGTACTTGTAATCCATCGCTCAAATACTCAGCATAGGCGGCAACAAAAGGACCGCAATCCCTGCGTTATAAAAAACAAATAATAAATATCTTGCAGTTCATGCAAGCGTTGTGAAATTTATGAAATGAAACTAAATCATGACATTTAAACTTACAGGATACCAATGGTTTGTTGAGTAATTCCGTCAACATATTGTACATCAAATGGATTGGCCATTTTATCCCGATATGCTTCAATCGTCGACCAATCAGTACGAACCTTTTGATCCAAAAAGCCACTTATATCAAGGTAAGTAGGCAATATTTTGGCCAGCTTTTGTATCTCAAACGATGGACCGAAACATCTTATTCGCGACATCGAGTCATAAACTCAGATGCGCCTTTTTTTTGGAATAACGACAGCCAACACCCAATGGAATTCATCACCAAAATTGATTGCGATGTACACTTCGTCGACCGAATGCCAAGGTAAACCGGCCGGAATGCTAAAACCTTTGATGATGTTGATTAAGCATTCCTCATTTTAGGAAACTTTCGGTTGTTGTTGACAATACCTATCGTAGGCATTATTGATGTAAACTTTGTACAAATAATTGTCTGTTATATATCTGTATTGATCTTATGTTTGCAACTTGGCCTTCTTTTGGAGGTAGTAAAAAATGACATCGATGTGCTGCACATATTATCAAATATTTTAGATTACGTGATGAAAAAATCAATACGCAGATGCAATTAAATAAAGTATTAATTAATAGTAATATGTATGGCCTTTAAACTTCATCATTCCAGGAAGTTTGGGGTTGTGACATCAAATAGAACCAATTCTTTATTTCAGGATGATCAACAACAAAGTCGAACATATCAAAACCAAGACTCGATTCGTTCACTTTGTAGCTCTCGTCATTTTATTTTCTACATGATGATTTATATGTTAATATCAGGTTCTTACAACAAGAATTGTATAAACCAATATCCATAAAATTGATTTATGTACCTGCCGGCATGATGCTTTAACAGCCCATCGGTAATCCATTCTAAATAGTTGTTGATCAACTGTATTAGTTTTTTTGGAGCCTCGTCCGAGATGTTGAACCCTTCAAATGGGTAATTCTTTCGTTCTCCCAAACTGACAGGCTCCACTTTTTCTTCATCTTTGGAAACAGTTGATGGATTATCAACTGTCATATTATGCTCTTCGTTACTAGCTGTGACATTCACCTGGAAAGCCAGAATTGTCAATGCTAAGTAGAGATATATAACAGATTTTTCATCTGTTGCAACAGATGATTCTTATGTTGCATCAGATGGATTATCTGTTTGGATAAATTCGAATAGGTAAATCAGAGCAGTATGTAATTTTGAACAGATGACCTATCTATTGCAACATAAGACTCATCTGTTGAAACAGATAATGAATCTAATGCAACAGATTAGACAACAGCTGCAACAGATGTATACATCTGTTTGATAATTTTCAGCAGATGTATCATCTGTTGAAACAGATATGTGCTTGTTTATTTTTTGGAATAGATGATATACATTCACCTTCTTTAGCTCATGTTGCTCTTCTGTGGCCCTTGCATACTGAACATCAGTGCAAGACAAAGACAGAGGCATTGCAATCTTGCTTTTATTTATAATTGATGATGCCTTGAAAGTGTCTTTCCTTCTCCTCTTAGCCGCCTTGATCTCTAGTGGAGTGTCTAGATATGAAATCCTCTTTAATGGAATGACACCCCTCTTAGATGTCATTTCCTTTACAGAAGCAGTTAGTGCATTAATAGCATTAATCACTTCATCGTGTTTCGCCTTGTAGTCTTGACATTTGCATGAAGAACATTCGCTAAATACGGCAAAATCTGGAAAAAAATCTGTACAACCATTATGATCATAATCATAATGGCTTGTTGTTTCAAAAACTGTAAGAGGAGCATCATTAGCCCCACCCTCCAAAATTATTTTTCTTGTGATGGTTGTTGCTCCAAACAATTTTATTTTTATTTCATCAACGACCTTAGGGTCCGATAAAGTTTGCACAGACCGTAAAGTAAGAAAAAATGACATCTTCAATTCTCGGTTGGTCGGAACATGCCACGGATGAACAATCTAAAATAAATCGGGACATATGATCGGTACAAATGTTATAAAAAATGGCATCTTCCTGGTAGTTCACTTGTTGTCTCAAATAAGGAATGGCTTCAAATGTCCAAGCCTATAACATAACGCCAATAAATCAAAAGCATTATTGAATAAAAAAATGATGAATCATATCATGATAAAAGAAATATTTACCATGAAGGCCCATGGAAAACCATATAAGTTGATTGTTTTTGGCGTTAACGGAGTCAACAAATATTCGACAGTCATTTTGAAGCTTTCATAACTCCAAGGATAGCTGTTAAATGCCTCAAGATCCTCGGAGAGATTTATTAAACCGAGGCTTATGTTGTTGTTAACGTCTCTCGCCCAAAGAACATTATGTACAAACCAAACCAAGCACAATGATTGCTTGTGCTTCTTTGAAAGTCCTTTACCTTTCAACGCTTCAATCAGATTTTTGTTTTTGAAGCTTGGACCAACAATGGACACCAGATCATCACGATCACTCGACTTGCCTTTTCCTTTTTTGGGTGTGCGGGGTGCTTTTTTTGGGTCAGAGTAGGTATAACTTGAGAAGGAGAAGGAGGATAATATTTTAGTCCGGTAACTATGGCAAACTCATCCCAACCAAAACAAACAGGCATGCCACAGTAATTTATCCACACCTTATCCATCTTATCTTTATTTTCATACATAAACCTGTGCTTGAGAAGATCATATACCATTTTTATCTGGAAACGAGCATTGTTGTCCTCCGACAAATTAAGATATTTCCCAAAGCAGCTTTTCCTCAAATAATAATCCAATTTTTGTTCTCAAAGTATTTTTCTGAAGGCATCAAAAGATTTTCCCATGAGTGACTTAACTATGAGATCACCCGTTAAATCTGTGACACCATCGCACTGCATTTTCACAGGGTAACGATCAATGCTGAAGGTTTTGACTAACTCTTCGACGGAAGGGCTATTAGCATTTGGATCATCTCTTTTGAAAGATTCCTCTTCTCTGTGTTCATTATCTTCTGCTCCTAATTGAGATAACGCTTGTAAAGCAAGCTCATAGAGTGGTGGATGTAGCTGAGCTACTGCACTTGTTTCTTTACTTGGAGTTAATTAGATTTCTTTTATTTTGAGAGTCATGTTATCTTAAATTAACAGGAACATAACATAGATTATAATTGATTAATGCATAACAGTAATATAACAGTTCCAACAGACAACTAATCTGTTGCAGCAGGTATGTTATCTGTTGCAACATATAATCGACCTGTTGCAACGGATGAGTAATATGTGGGAACCATAAAAACAGCACTATCTGTTGCACCAGGAATTTTATCTGATGCAACACATAACTGACCCATTGCAGCGGATGAGTAATCCGTTGGAAACAACAAAAATAGATCACTAATCTGTTGCACCAGGTATTTTATCTGTTATAACATATAATCGACCTGTTGCAACAGATGAGTAAACTGTTGGAAAGAATAAAAATGGATCACTAATCTGTTGCACCAGGTATATTATCTGTTGCCACAGATAACCGACCTGTATGAGTAAATTGTTGGAAAGAATAAAAACAGTCCTAATTTGTTGTAAAATGAAGAGTAAATCGTTGGAGAGAATAAAAATAGATCACTAATCAGTTATCTGTTGGATCAATATTGTTTAGATTTCTTCCAAATAGAAGAGTCGTCTGTCACAACAGATGAATGATATGTTAGATTGTTCACCTGTTGCATCAGATTTTCATAGTTGCATCAGATTTTTAATCTGTTGCATCAGATTTTAAAATGAAGAGTAAACCATTGGAAAGAATAAAAACAGATCACTAATTAGTTATCTGTTGGATCAATATTGTTTAGATTTCTTCCAAAAGAAGAGTCGTCTGTCGCAACAGATGAATGATTTGTTAGATTGTTCACCTATTGCATCAGACTTTTATAGTTGCATCAGATTTTTAATCTGTTGCATCAAATTTTCATCTGTTGCATCATTTGTTTCATCTATTACATCAGATGTTTCAACTGTTGCAATACCATTTCTACCAAGACAAACAACAAATCAACCGAGCAACACCAACATATCACACACACACATACACACTAAGAACATCAACTGTGACCAAAAATCACCAACAAATTCGAATCAACAGTACGACAACGAGAAGAAGAAATGCAGAAATACAGAAATGCCAGAAATTAGGGTTTTATTCAGTCCACATTTCAATACCAGAAGAGTAGTTGGCTCAAGTTTCTCTGTTTCTTCATAATTTTTTACCTGTGAAAAAGAAAATGGGAGGATGAAGAACTCGAAGTTGTTGTCGCCGGAGAAGTATTCAAGTCGATTGACGGTTGAAAGTCGAAAAGAAACTCGCCCGACTATTTGTCACCAGAGGTTGAAGGGAGAAATTTTGCAGAACTATTGGTTGGGAGAAGCTGGAGAGAGAGAGTGGTTGATTAGGATTGAAGAGGGGTGTGGGTTGGGTTGATTTGTATTTTTGAAAAGATTAGAAAGTTTTGAAAATATTAATCAAGTCCACAATTAACTTAATCAAGTTTCCTAATGATGCTTGACCCTATCTGTT
>NW_025889979.1:0-5002 GCF_002878395.1 Capsicum annuum | reverse complement strand
AGTCACCTATGAAGTAATGCCAAAGTGGAAAGTAATGTAGTAAACAAAATTTGACCTAAGAAATTGGTCAGATCGCAGCAGTAGCTCTGTACCAACAAAAACAAGAACAAATGGTCGACAAGAAGAAGATGAAGATGATAATGAAGTAGAAGATGATGATAATGAAGCAGACGATGATGAATAAAGCAACAGAAACAGAAATAATTAACAACAAAAATCGCTAAGAGATAGAAAATAACAATGGATGAGAAGAGAGAGAAGGACACATTTTTTCCCTCCGTTTTCCATTATTTTAGGTATACATTGAGATCAAAGTGTAAATTTTAAAACTTATGGATTATTTTCAAACTTCCTCAACTTTCTTAATCCATAATAAAGTAATTGTCACCTCCAACTAATAATTAAGACTTGTGTCACCTACACCTCATTTTAAAACTCTTTTGTCACCTGTGGCCCAAACCCCCAACTAACTTGAATAGCATTTCAAATTTAATTTTAATACATTTTTTAACGTTATTAATAAGATAAAAAATAAATAAAAAATTTAATATATTTTGAATTTAATATATTATACGTATTAAAGACATATTTTAATATGTGAAGTGAAATATATATAACTAAAACATTTTAAATACAAATGTATTATAAGTATTATACGTATTTCAAACATTTCAAATTCATAAAAATGTATAATATTGAATTCGAATTATATTACAAGAATTCTTTATGTTTACTATAATTTTAATACAATATCTAAGAGTTTCACCATCACCACCGATAGATCCATCATCTCTTCTTCTTTTTTTTCATTTTTTCCGGCGAGCCACGACTTTCCTTCAATAGACTCGTGACTTTCCAGCAATCAAATCGATACAACTTCACTTTTTCTGCAATCAAATCAACACAACTTTACTGTTTTCTCCTCCATTTTTCAATTGAGACATTACCTTCTTTTTTGATTAATTGTTGTGTTGTTTGTTGTTGGTGTTGTGGAGGTAAGGAAAGAAAATGGGAGTTGGAGTGGTTGTTTGTTGTTTTGTTCGCCGGAGATAGGTGAAAACGATGAGGAGTCGGGGTGTTTGTTGCTTGCTATTTTGTTCGCGGGAGAAATCGTTTCCGACAAATTGGACACAAACGATAAAGGAGCTCCAACAGACGACGACTGGGAGAAAAAGGTCAACTGGTTTGAGGAGGAAAGGGAGAAAAGAAGACTATTTTAAGTAATTTGGATTAAAGTTAGACTATAATTCGTAATAAAATAAAAGTTGCACCATTTAGAGTAATAATACCTCTTAATTATTTTATTTATGTAACATATGAGATGGGGTTAAAGTTGATTCTTACATGTACTTATCCTTTTTTTGTAAGGAAGAATGACATGGTCGGTAGCACAACTTAACTTATCATAGCCATTTAATATTTTAATTTTTTTAAATAATTATAAAAAAAATTAATTTTACTTAAAATCTCAAATAAATCACTGAAAAATGTGATGTATTCGTATATAATTAAGTGAAGTATCAAAAAGAATGTGATGTATAAAATGGATGTATCCAAAATAATATGATGTATAAAATTAAGTGTTGTATCCAAAAAAATGTGATGTATGTATGCATGTAAAATTAAGTGATGTATGTAAAAAAAATGTATTATATCTATGTAAAATTAAGTGATGTATATACAAGAAAGTGATGTATTCATAATTACTAGACTAGGATATTTTTAATAATTTTCAAAAAAGTTGGGATAGAGACATATTATCTCCAAAAGAATTGGATACATTCTGTTTTATTTTACGTGGCCCATTTTGGTTTGACATATATTTAAAATAATATTAATTAGAGATGTATTTTACTAACACTCTATTTGGATGGTGGTTTGCCATGGTTTCATAATGTACGATATAGTATGGTATGGTATGGTACTGTATAGAATAGTACAATACAATGTTTGGATAGACTGTATCGCTCACTGCTGTTTAATAACAGTTTTTTTGTTTGGTTTGATGGTATGGTACCGTATCGTAACGGATAAGTTTACTAAAATACCCCTAATTATTATAAATTTTAAATTTATTAATAAGATATTTTTTCTACAAATTTATCGTAAATCATGTCTTCTATAGAGAATAGTAAAGTAGGATACACAATTTGTACAGAGAATACAATTTTTGATGTTAGATTAGGTAGATTTAGTGAAGCTTTACTCCCGTTTCAAAACAATCTTAGAAAGCTTAAATCAGCGAGGAAGCTATCCATTTCAAAATAAAGTAAGATAAAGAAGACAAGAAAGAGCAAGCTTGCAGGCAACCTTGCAGGTCCTTGATAGATCATGGTTGAGATCCACAGTAAAAATAAAAATATATTAGGGTTAGAAGTAATATAGGGTAAAAGATAAAAGGGAAAATTACCCGGATTAGTCACTATTGGGCTTTTATTACCACTTAAAGCCTAATTTTTAATTAATTACAATTCATAGCCCCTCTTACCTATTAATTATTCCTAATTACAATCCATAGTCTTTCTCGTGTATTTTCTCTCTTTTTCTATTTTCTATTATTCTCTTCTTTTTTTCAGTTTTTCTTTTCTTTTTTTTTGTTGTTTTCTCTTTATTTTTTATTTTTTTCATTTTACTCCTTTTTTTTTCTTTTTCTTTTTTTTTTTGTATTTTTTCTCCTTCCTTTTCTCCCATTTTTCTCCTTTTTTTTTTCTTTTCAATTTCTCTCCTTCTTTTTATTTGTGCGAACTAGAAAACACAAATACAAGCGCGAACTATAAAATACAAATATAAATGCGAATTATAACATACAAACACAAGTGCGAACTATAAAATACAAATTCAAATGCGAACTATAACATATAAATACAAGTGTGAACTATAAAATACAAATATAAATGCGAACTATAACATATAAATGCAAGTGTGAATTACCATTTATATTTTTTAATTATTGAAAAGAAATGATTGATTTTCTTTCAATGAATACTTGTTTGTATTTATTGATACTAGTTGTGTTTATTTATACAAATAAATACAACTCAAATTTTTATACAAATACAATATGTATTTGTATTTGTAAAATCATTTGTTTCATTTGTTTGTCATTGTATTGTATCAAGTGAAATTTGTTTATTTACAAATATGAATGATAATTTTGAAATACAAATACAAAACGGTTCATTTGTATCAAATGATACATTCCATATTTATATATTTTAGAATCACAAAAATACAATTAATGCACTTACTTATTTGTATACAAATACAATATGCAATCAACTTACAAATACAAATACAAAATAATTTCTTAAAAATAAAAAGGTAATGAAGAAAATACAAATACAAGTATAATTCAAGTATAATCTAAATATACAAACATGGTTCTTTAAAATACAAGTGTGAATAAAAATACAAATACAAGTATAATCCAAATATAATCTAAATATACAAATATGTAATTAATTATAAAATACAAAATGGTTCTTTAAAATACAAATATGAAATATATAAAATATAAATGATGACGCAAACTAACAAATACAAATACAAGTGCGAACTATTAAATACAAATACAAATGCGAACTATAAAATATAAATACAAGTGCGAAATTTAAAATACAAATACAAATACAGTTGTATCAATAAATACAAAAATATAAATGGCGGTGTGACTACAAGTACGATAAACAAGTGTAGTATTTATGTTATCAACCATGTCTTGTGCTCGACTAAAAAATAATAAAGAAAATAAGTAAAAAAAATAAATCAAAGAAGAAAGAGAAATAGAAGTTATAGATTAAAGAGAGAAAAAAAACAAAAAGAAAAAACGAAAAAACTAAAAGTAGGAAAAAATATAAAAAAGAATAAGAAAAAAAAGGGAAAAATATAAAAAATAAAAAAATATAAAAAAAAGATAATGGTAGTGTTAGGCAAGAAAATATTTAGTTCAACGAGATAAGCATGATTGAGACTTTTTTCTTTTTAAAAATACTGAATTCCATTTTTTGCGCGACTAAATAGGGACTGTATTCATATTTTATATGAATACATATTATCTGTAAAACCGAATACAGCGGGCATAAATCGAATACAACAGTTATAAATAGTAATTATGTAAAATATGGCTATCGAAAATGGGTTTTATAGCAAAATGCTATCCAATCCCAATATTAGTTGGTCCAGTCAACTTATCATGAGAACAAGTTACATAAATAATTCTTGAAAATCTTCTATTTTCTTTAATACATGTCTAATACTCAATATGCACATCTTCGAGATGTCATAATCGTTCATGTCAACTTATGAACTTATTTATTATAGTAGTAAACTCCAAGTTTACCATGATATGTGTTCTTCACTTTAGTAAATTTCAGATTTACTATTACATGAATAAATTTCAAAAGTACTACTTTAAAAGTAGATTTCAAAATAACTCTTCTCAGTTATTTTGCCTCATTCGGAGGTAAGTTGTGATACTATCACAATCAAGTGCACGTTTGCATTAATTAGCTTCTCATTCCCCAGGAATGAAATATAATTGTGTCTTAAGCCTATCAAATTTTGATAGCTTATAACATCTTTCATGTATTGCTACGTCAGGAGCAAATCGAGGTATAAATATGATAGAGAGAATTTCTTTATATTGCTACAACATTCACTTCAAGAATGGAGCAAATTGTCATCTTTCAGACTTATCATATATTGCTCCCACATTCACTTCTTGGAATGGATCATATTCAATGGATAGATTTGATGTCTTTTCATCAAAAAATATATTATTTTGCCTTAACTATCATAATATCATCAATATGGTGCATTGAGATTCAAACTCAACTTCTTATCCATATAAAGGTGTCTTAGGTAATAACTTGATGGGACTTGAACCCAACATATTACCATTCATTTTGATAATATTATTCTTGAGGAATAAGTTTAAAACAAATATGGCTCCAAACCAATTATTTTTTCTCAAATCCAACAATAATTATTTTATTAGTAGCAA
>NW_025889978.1:0-1559 GCF_002878395.1 Capsicum annuum | reverse complement strand
ATATGGATAAAAAATTTCCTTTCAATTATTTGGGTTGTCCAATATATAGTGGACAACCCAAATAATTGAAAGGAAATTTTTTATCCATATAACCAGTCACTCTTCTCATTCTGTTAATCCTATAAGGAGAAGTATTTGGAGCGGTTATGAAAAAGCTTTTGTCATTATTCATTTTTTGACCAGAGGCTTTTTCGTACCTCCTGATTTGATGCTTAATGAGTTTGATTATCTTGTTGTTACCACCTCTAAAAATCACTATATCATCAGCGCAAGCTGGATGCTTAATGATATGGTCATTGTGATTCATGCTGAAAGGAGTAAAATTCTCATCGGAGTTGAGATTGTTCAACATTGTAGATAAAAGCTCAGAGCCAATAATGAAGAGAGAAGGAGAGAGGGGATCACCTTGTTTAAGGCCATAGGAGGAGCTAAAAAACCCTACCCTAGTTCCATTAATGAGAATGGAATACCTGCATTGGCAATAATCCACCAAATCATATCCACCCAAATACCAGAAAAACCAAACCTCTTCATAACACTCATTAAAAAATTCCATGACATTTTATCATATGCCTTGGCCATATCAAGCTTCATTATTAGATTGCCGCCTTTATTGTATTGCTTAATACTCTGAGCAATCTCTTGACTAAGTAAAATATTATCAGTAATTAATCTACCTTTAACAAAACCACTTTCATTATCAGAGATTATCCTACCCAACAGGAGATTAAGCCTATTAGCAAGAATTTTGGAAATAATTTTACAAGTGAAATTACTCAAACTAATAGGTCTAAGTTCAGAAAAATTAGATGGCGAATCAATTTTAGGAATAAGAATCAGGCAAGTATGTAAATAAAACTTAGAAAAGTTCTTCCCCCTAACGAAATCCTGATCCTAGTTCTTAATATCATTTTGAATAATATCCCAGCAACTATGAATAAACATACCAGAATATCCATCAGGCCCTGCAGCACTTGTCGCACTCATACTGAGTTCATCGGAAGTTGTACGATTTGTTGTTGCTGAGAATTGAGATAAGAACACAAAAGACATAGTTTCGGTCGTCAGGTAACAACATTCTTAATCTTTCATTTCGTTTAAACAAAGTTGTTACTTTGCTCTTCTTCTTTATTGTTTTAATGTATTATTAGTATTTTTTTTTGTAGTGGGTTTTTGATTTACTGATGGGAGTGTTTATGAAAATTGGATTTTGGTAGAACAATTTGTTAAGTACTTTGAGAGGTATGGAGAGATAATAGACTTGGTGATTATGAAAAATAGGCATACAGGTAGACCTAGAGGTTCTGGGTTTATTTCTTATGCAGATCCTACCGTTGTAGACACTGTTATAGCCCAAAACCATATTATCAATGACAAACTTATAGACACTGTTATAGCCCAAAACCATATTATCAATGACAAACAAGTGAGTAGTTTAGCTTCTTCTTTTATGTACCTCCTCCTTTCATGTTCAATTGATGTTGAATTGGAGTTGTGAGATATTATAAAACTATGCTCAACTTTGTTGACTACCTGTAATGTATATACACACTTTAGTT
>NW_025889977.1:0-3017 GCF_002878395.1 Capsicum annuum | reverse complement strand
GATGCGCTTGAGCGATTTGGCAAATCAAATTCGTCCAGTTAGAGATGCCTTAATTGCATTAGTCCCCAAATTTTCTCAGGACAGTGAACTATACATACTCGTGCCACCCAAAACGAAATGTCTGTCCTTGGAACGTCAATCATATGTTGAGGGAACTTATGTCTTTTGGTTAAATTGTTCTTTTGAATAAATAGATCACAGAAATCAATTCAAGAACACGAGCTACTCTATTACTTCTCTCGAATATCACTTAGTTGAAGAAGTCAAAAATTGCTCCATGAAGGAGAAATCATCATCCAGTTCCCACAACATAAATTATCGAATCAAACTCCCCATATTATATTGAATAGAAACCGATTGCATGCTCTTGTTTTCTTTTTCCCAAAAGCTGCTCGAAGAATCCCACCATACTTGGGATGAGCTCAAGCCTTCTTACTCGGGTATCACTACAACAAAGAAACATAATAAATTAGAAATATAAAATCAACTACAACTCCAAAAAAGTTTAGTTTTCATGGCCAAATGTATTAGATTCAAAAGCTAATATGGTAAAGCTATCTCCTAACTAACATTTACTATTTCTTAACTTATGTGTCAAGTCCACAGTGGACAACAATTGATTGATGGAGTAACAATCAGACCAAATGTGCTCACACTTAGCAAACTTAAACTAAAGTACCAAAATTGCTCAAAAATATATTTAAGGGGCCATTTTGAATTACCTTCAAATATAAGAGTTATTCTTGTTAATTTCTCTTACATTTTAAGTAGAGTTTTAACCAAATTTTGTCAAAGTTATTTTCGTGAGAGAATATGGGGCAAAGCTAAATAACTTTTGTGCATGACTTGACTTGTGAAATGAGAAACTGAGTGTAACCTTGATAAATACATACTTACATGGACGGGGGATACGAACATCCACGGGGTCGTTTCCGAGCTCTTCTTGCTCTTGTTGAATTCGTGCTGCAGATTCCCCAAGTGCGGGAGGACACTGATCTAACACAATCAGTTGTAGTGAGTGGATATCTGCAAACTCAATGGGTATCTCTTCCAATTTATAGCAACAATTAATCACGAGACGCTCAAGAACAGGAAAATTGTCATTTGTGGCTTTCCAGTACTTGAGATAATTTTTTTCAATTAACAAAACCTTCAATAGAGTAAATCCCGCAAAATTTGGATGCCATTCTTCTCCACGACAAGCATAATCCATCAGCTTCAGCACCTCAAGGTTAGGCAATTCAGCTATGATGTCCATGTACGACCAACGTAGAAAAGTTCTTTCCAGCTTCAGCTTCTTGAGCGTTGCTGGAAAAGCTTTTGCACTTTCTGGAAAAAGCTCAAAGCAATGTATAAAACTCAATGTTTCAAGTTGCTGCAGATGGACAAGATGGTGGGGAAGCCCAGAATCCCAAATACTCTTAGAGTCTGTCTCACATCCACAGATTCCTAATTCTTTATAACCTCCTTCGTGCAACAACGTGGATACAAGTAAGAAATAGTTTGTATGTTTGAAAAACCCATGTGACTCCCTTTGTCAGCAGATACGTTTGGGGGATTTGGCAGATAAAATTGGGGCAGTTTGAGATGCCTTAATTGCATTAGTCCCCAAATTTCCTTGGGAAAAGTTCCACTAGTCCCTTGAACAATGAATGTCTGCTGATTCCATAACCTACAAATTTCTGGAGGCATGTCTAACTTCCTATCGATGAACAATGATATGTACCTCAACCAGATGAGGCTTAGTATCTCTACAGGGAAAACATCAATCCTCACATCACTCAAGTCCAAGACTTTGCGTAATTTATAAGGAATAACAGTTGAAATACAAATAGATTGGAATTTTCAACAAACGTTTCCCCTTTGAATTTCTCTCACACACATGTCCTGTATTAGATCATGAACCTTACATGATCTAATTTTTGTTCCATCTAGACTTTTCTTGCAGACGAGGACGAGACATCTATCGACAAGCTCTTGCAAACACTTCTCAGCCTCTCCTTCCAAATCATTTTCCAACTTCAGGAACCCCTCAGCCATCCATGATCTCATCAAATTCTTCACAGGAATCTCACTGTCTTCTGGAAAAATGCCAAAATGCAGAAGACATGCTTTTAGATCGCTTGTCAAGTGATTGTAACTCAACCCAAGCACACGTCCAACCATATTGCTCTTAACATTCAGAATATCGTTTGTTGAACTTGAAAAATCATGAACCAATGATTCCTCTGATACTTGTTTGCCTTTATCTTGAATCTTTGTTGACTCTTTCCAGACATGATCAATGTCCTTTGCTAATTGTTGAAGGCTTTTACGAAACTTTCGGCGTGTCCATATATTCGAGATTCCTTTGAAAAATATTGAGCCAATGATTCTTATGATGCATTTATTTTCTCTCAGTACAGTTCCTGTTAGTCTCAGTTGAATTGTGTATTCAGCAGCACGTGCAATTTCTTTTACCCCTACTTCAAAATCCGTCATTTCTCCGAAAACATTATTTTTCTCAAATTGTTGACAAATACTTCCAGGGAACTAACTTTTTCACGAAGAGCGCAAAGTTCTTCTCTGTGATCACAGATTAGAGATCGCATCGGCGAATTGGATGTCAAGAGCGATTCTATTGTTCTCATAAGAGAAGCCACACTTGCATGAGCCATATCTACTGTATTATCGTTTCTTTCCTTTGCGGTTATGACCTGAAAGCTGCAGGTTGCAAGAGGTCAATGGTATTACAAATAACGAGATACACAGATTTGCAGAAAAGACTGTGGATGTCATATAAAGAGTCAGTTGTTGTTAGTTAATTAGTCCAGTCAGCTAGTTAACTAACTAGTACAAAAGTTAGTTATAACTGCTATATAAACTACCTTCATGTACTAGTATAAAACACTCTTTCAAGACTTACTAAACCACAGCTTCTACTTCCTCTTAATCTGAGTGTTCTTCTTCTTCTTCTTGATTAAAGAATTCTCTGTTTCTGCCATGGATTCTGTATCATTTGTTGATTAACAACAAAG
>NW_025889976.1:7791-23311 GCF_002878395.1 Capsicum annuum | reverse complement strand
TTGTTAGCTCATTTACAGGAAAAAGGACTAAAAGTGTACGAAATAGATAATTAGTTCTCGAAACTAGGCTAAAATATGGGCAAAATATATTGATATAGGCGCGTAATTTCGCCTATCATCAGGCATCTTAGTGGATGAGGAGCTTAGAGGGCAAGTAGTAGAGGTTAAGAGGGTCAGTGATAGGCTGATGACGATTAAGTTGGTCTTTAGAGGTTTACGCTGCATGTGTGTAGTGTTTATGTGCCACAGATGGGCTTGGAAGAGGAGGTGAAAGCGAGAATTTGGGAGGCTTTGGACGAGGTGGTGAGAAGCGTGCCAAGCTCGAAGAAGATTGTCATAACAAGGGACATCAATGGGCACATTGGGTTTTTACTAGGAGGTTATGATGATGTGCATGGAGGTTTTGGTTTCGGCGATAGAAATGGTGAGGGTGCTGCTCTACTTGATTTTGCGAGGGCCTTTGGGTTGGTGGTTGTGAATTTGAGCTTTCCGAAGAAAGAGGATCACCTGATTGCATTCCGAAGCGCGATAGCCAAGACTCAGATTGACTTTCTGCTGCTCAGGAAGGGGGATAGGGTTTTACGTAAAGACTATAAAGTCATTCTGAGTGAGCATGTTTTGACCCAGCACAGGCTTCTGGTGATGGACTTGATTATCAAGAAGAGCAAGAAGAGAAGGGCCAAAGAGGGTCGACCTAGAATTAAGTGGGGTGGCTTAACGCCAGTTAGTGCACTGGAGATAGGAGAGAAGGTGGTGGAAATGGGGTTGTGGGAGGGTAGGGGGATGTGGATGCTATGTGGGATAGGGTTGCCAGCTACATCACAGAGACTACTAAAGAAGTGTTTGATGTTTTAAGGGGTCGGGCCAGGTAGCATAAGGGGGCTGGTGGTTGAATGATGAAGTTAAGAAGAAAATAGAGATTAAAAAGGAGGCGTATGTTAAGTTGATTGAGAGTAAAAATGAAGAGGAGAAATGGGAGAGTAGGAAGGTTTACAAAGTAGCAAGGAAGGAGGCTAAGCTAGCAGTTACGACTGCTAAGTCAGCAGCGTTTGAGAGCTTGTATGGGGGGTTAGAGAAGAAAGATGGGGAAAAGAGGTTGTTTAGGCTTGCTAAGGCTAGGGAGCAAAGGGTTGGGACCTTGACCAAGTGAAGTGCATTAAGGGGGAGGATAGTAGAGTTTTGGTAGAGGATGTTCACATTAAGAGGAGATGGAAGGAGTATTTTCATAGACTTTTAAACGAGGAGGGGAACAGAGACATTGAGTTAGAGGAGCTGGAGCACACGGAGGAGAGCTGTGATTTTAGTTACTGTAGATATTTTATGTTGAGGAGGTTAGAGAGGCTATTCGTAGGATGCGGAGGGGTAGGGCGATGGATTTTTGGAAGTATACCGGTGGGGCAGGTTTAAGGTGGTTGACTGAGTTGTTTAACTGCATTTTTAAGACTGCGAGAATGTATGAGGCATGGAAATGGAGTACAATGATTCCATTATATAAAAATAATGGTGACATTCAGAGTTTTAACAACTACAGAGGTATTAAGCTATTGAGTCACATTATAAAGATTTGAGAGGGTGGTTGAACAGAGATTAAGGAGGGTCGTGTCTATTTTGGAGAACCAGTTTGGATTTATGCATGGTCGCTCGATGACAGAGGCAATCCACTTGGTGAAGAGATTGGTAGAGCAGTATAGGGAGAGGAAGAGGGACTTACACATGGTGTCCATCGACCTGTAGAAGACGTATGACAAAGTCCATAAGGAGGTTCTTTGTAGATGCTTGAAGGTGATAGGGGTCCCAATGGCGTACATCGGAGTTATTAAGGACATGTACAATAGAGAGAAGACTCGGGTGAGGACGGCGGGAGGAGACTCTGAGCATTTTTCGATTGAGACAGGGTTGCATCAGGGATCGACTCTTAGTCTGTTCCTGTTTGGGTTGGTGATGGACCTGTTGACGCGAAGTATTTAAGATGAGGTGCCTTGGTGTATGTTATTTGCGGATGATGTAGTGCTGATTGATGATACACGGGTGTGTGTGAATGATAAATTGGAGGTTTGGAGGCAAACTTTTAAATCTAAGGGGTTTAGGTTGAGTAGATCCAAGATGGAGTATATGGAATGCAAGTTTAGTGACTTGAGGGAGGAGGACAAAGTGGTGGTAAGGTTGGATTCTCAGGATGTTTGTAAGAGGAATAGTTTTAAGTATCTTGGGTCTATGATCTAGGGAAATGGCAAGATTAATGAGGATGTCTCTAAACGTATTGGAGCGGGTTGGATGAAGTGGAGGCTCATCTCAAGAGTGTTGTGTGATAAGAAGGTGTCCCTTAAGCTTAAAGGCAAATTCTATAGAGTGGCAGTCCGTCCGGCCATGCTGTATGATGCAGAGTGTTGGCCAGTCAAGAACTCCCACATTAAAAAATTGAAGGTGGCGGAAGTGAGAATGTTGTATTGGATGTGTGGGCTTACTAGAGGAAATAGAGTAAAAAATAAGATTATCCAGAAGAAGGTGAGAGTGACTTCGGTGGAGGAGAAGATGCAGGAAGGAAGGTTGAGATGGTTTGGGCATGTGAGGAGGAGAAGCACCGATGCCCCAGTTCGTTGGTGTTAAAGGATAGGTTTGGACGGATTCAGGAGGAGTAGAGATAGGCCAAAGAAATATCGGAGAGAGGTAATTAGACATGACATGGAGCAGCTTCAGCTTATTGAGGACATGACCCTTAATAGAAAGGTGTGGAGGTCGGATAAAGGTAGAAGGCTAGGGTTAATGTGTTGGTTGTAGCTAGTAGTAAGGAGAGCTCTTGTGTAGCCGAATTAGTAATCCTAGGAATGTGTCCATAGGTAGGAGCTTCTAGCCAGGAGAGTTTGGGTGGGGTGGGCTCCATTGGGCTTGTGAGTGTATGTTACTACTAGGTGGGTGTCTTATTTCTTATTTCCTATTTCCTATTTCCTATTTCATATTTATTCTTGCTCGTATTTCTTTTATTTTGTATTTGTCTGTTCTCTATTTGTATTATTTCTTGTTCATTATTTATGTTATGTCATCAATCCTGCTTCATGTTTTATTACGACCTTGTTTACTATCCTTTGTCTTGAGCCGGGGGTCTATCGGAAACAACCTCTCTACTTCTTCGGAGGTAGCAGCATGGATTGCATACATTTTACCCTCCCCAGACCCCACTTTGTGGAAATACACTGGGTTTTTTGTTGTTGTTGTTGCATCGTCAGATATACTTTATTGCCAACAAAGTATTTAGCTAACTTTCTTTCTCGTCAATTCTTTTCTCTCTTTGCTGCTTCTTATTCGCTTTTCCTTTGCAATTTCTGCCTCATTTATCTCCACACTTTAGTCAAAGATTGAACATCAATATTTTTCTTTATAATTGAGGATTTGGTCACATTCTTACTTTTTTTAACAGGTGATGCAGTCAAGTCCCCCTAAATATATATATATATATAATGTTGTTGCATCGTCAGATAACTTTCTTTCTCGTCAATTCTTTTCTCTCTTTGTAGCTTCTTATTTGATTTCCCTATGCATTTTCTGCCTCATTTATCTCCACACTTTAGTCAAAGATTGAACCCTAATAGTTTTCTTTATACTTGAGGATTTGGTCACATTCTTACTTTTTTTGAACAGGTGATGCAGTCAAGTCCCCCTAAAAATATATATATATATATATATAAAATCTTCTTCTTCCATTAGTAGTTTTTTGATATGGATAACATAAAGTAACAAAAATATAGGCCTAAAGAAACTTACTCTTGATTCGTTATTGCACCACCAGTGCCAGTCAATGACCAATGTCTCAAGTTCTGCTGAATTCCGTAGAAAGCTGCAAATTCTAGGGAACTCCAACTGATCTATGATTGCACTAATTTCTAATAACTTCTGGCTTGATGGTGGAGACTGCCACCCTTTCAACTCAAGGACGGACATGCACTTATAAAACAAAATATACAAACTAGAATATGTCAAAACAAGCAAATATGACATACTTAATAAATGAAACGCAGATATTGAATAATTTGTAAAAAAAGCTTGGATTATATGACTCTGGTTTGCCCCATCAAAGTGTTCATGGTTGTCTTGAGAATCCAAAGATGGACTTTTAAACACTTGGAAAAGTCCATCAACATGACTTAAATAGTATGGTCAATGTAAATCAATCCTACTCAAATCTCATCCCTAAATGCAATTATTTTAGAATTTTAAATATAAAAAATTATTTAAATTTATATATATATATATATATATATATATATATAGAGAGAGAGAGAGAGAGAGAGAGAGAAAGAGATCATCTTTATTATATTTTGTAAAATATTGATTTATTTTAGAAGCAAACAAAATAACTTTCCTTGGCCCATGAGGGAAGTTATTTTCCCTCAAATTGAGAAAAATGAGTTGTTGTGGAAAATGTTTTCTAAATATTTTACTGCAACCAAACAAGGAAATAGGAAAACATTTTCCAGAGAATATGTTCCATCATACCAAACACACCCTTAGTCTTTTTTTTTTTTTTTAATTTTTGGGTAAAGGGTCCATTTTTCCTTTTATTTTTTCATTATTTCCCATTAAAATATTTTGATAGATTTTAAAATTTTATCTCAATTTAAATCTATAGATTATATAAGGATAAATATGCATGGTCTTTGAAATAAGTAACGATAAAGAAGAATAAAAAAAAAACTTTTAGCTAAATGATAAGAGATTCAAATTTGAATTTAAATAGAATTTGAATTGGAAAATAATTCTAACTTTTAAAGCCCCCACTCCAGCTTTTAAACTTTTCTTATATATATTACTCCTATTATAGGTTATGTTGATAAAATTTTAAATTTTCTTTCTCTTTATTGTTGTTGGTAATCATTAACTTTATTCCTGATTTTTTCATATTCTTTATTTTTTAAAATTTTTTTCTAGTTTAATATTTTTATTTTTTATATGCAGGTGTATGACATTTTCATCTTCATCTTCCTATATTAATGTTGTAACTCCTCGATAAATTTTAGAAATTATTTTAATATTTTACATGAGTATAACTCTTAGTTTACAGAGATTTACACAGTACATACATTTTAAAGAAAATTATATTATGTTTAAATATATATATATATATATATATGTGTGTGTGTGTGTGTGTGTATAAATGTAGTGTATATAATATTTATGGTTGTAGCTGGTGGATTAAGGAATAAGTAAGAAGTTTTATTATATATAGAGATATATGTTAATTTTTGGTGCAAGTAGGGCCACTTTATTATTCATTTTCTTTAAAAAAATACTTAAAGTAAAAAGGAGAGAAAATATTTATAATCTTACCCAAAATCACCGCCTCTTTTATTTCTCTCTCTAACGTTACTGGGCCACAGCTTCTCCGGCAATAGCAGTCGTCAGCCGGCGAAACCCCCACCGGCGTCATTCTCGTTCTCTGCTCTCCATCTCTTCCTTGTTTCAGTCAGCCCAACTGCCCCCTTCCTCTCTCGCCGATCTCTTTCCTTTCTCCACAGTTCCGATCGCCGACGAACTAGCACCGACAAAATTCACCACTTTCCCAACTGGTGAACCCCACTAAAACAACCCCTAATAGATTTGGGTTCGAAGAGGGAACGGTCAATGATTTCTCAACATTGATTTTGAAAAATTAAGAAGGAAAACTGATTATCTATCGGAGTAGTTGGCAAAATAAAGGTTACATTCGCGCAGGTTGAATTGTTGGATACTTGTGGTCCTACCATTAGCTAAGAAGACATCAAAGGTATGTAAAGCTAAAACCTCCTTCGCCTTTAAGGCATGACTTGTAATCATTTATTCCTCCTAAAGTAGCTGAGATAGTCTACTTGATATATGTGAATAGAGTTTTCAGTTTCTATATGCCTAACACATGACCATGTATCCTTTTCATTTGAATTACACATGTTCATGCTTCTTGTGTTAATTGATTAAGGTCAAAACATTTGTACTACTCCAGTCAAGTCAAGTGTCTATAAAGTTTATTCATCTTCATTAGGAATTCTTAGAAGTCACCTAGTATATCTCCATATGCTATGAATTAGAATAAATGGCCATACTATAGTCGTACTAATATATTAGATCACATAGTGATATAGCCATATGATGATATAAATTATAAGCATTGTAATAGTTTGATACTATCAAAGAAGTCAATCGTATATGGAAAGCACTACTCAAATAACTAAGCAGTATTTATTTTAATATATACTTGCATAGTCTTACGAAGCACTATTTGATAAAGGTTAACGATGGGAGATATCATAGGTTTGGCTTGGCAGACACACGACGTAATTCTGTGCATAGAATTGAGACTAGTCCACTATAGTGAGCCCGAATGTGTGGCATACCTGCCTTTGTGGCATCATTTGCATTTGGAGTCGGTTAGACTAGTTTTCCCGACTCAAGTCGATATATGGCACATATGGCCTACGGGCAGACTCTTATAGTAAGTCCCTAAGGAGTGGTGTACCCTGTATCGGACCGCGATTACAGTTATACTTATAAAATCATAGTCAGGAGTATCTGGATAACACATGTCGTACACATGATATAGAATGCCCTTGGTAGGCCATCATATGAGTATTTGTATTAAAAGTCGGCACAAAACATCACTTAGATGAATTACTAGGCCCTTATAATGATGACTTACTCGTAAGTACTTATATGATAAGTTAATAAGGCAGATGCATAGGTAATAGTTTAGATGGTGTATTTGGCACCTGTCCCTCATAAGTTATAGTTTCATAATAGAGTTTCTAGTAGTCAGTCGTTCGCAATTGCTCATTTTGTTGTTTGATTCATTGAGCATCCTTATACAGCTACTTGTTATTCTGACTGCTTTACATACTAGTACATATAAAATATGTACTAATGCCCCTACGTCCGGGGCCACTGTATTTCTGCAAGTACAGGATCAGGTCTATTGATAAGCAGACTTCTATAGTAGACACTTGTTCATATTCAGCAAAGTAGTCGGTGAGCCCCTCTCTTACCCAGGGTTAATAAACGTCGAGTACTATTTAATCGTGTTTCTAATTATAGTTTGGGTATATAGGAGCCTCGCCCCGACCACCTTCCCTAGTACAGTTACAATTTTTTTAAAGGCTTTATAGACAGAGATAAGTTTTCATACGGGGTCATAGTTTCACATATTTGTATCATATAAGTGTTCAATGAGATAGAATTGATTTGTACATATCCCCTTTATCATTTTCATGACTAGTAACTCTTTTACACAATATATATATATATATATATATATATATATATATACATATGCCAGTCTTATAACTCATGCTCATACGGTTCTTGTCCATCCCATTTAGGCTAGGGGCGCGACAAAAGTGGTGTCAAATCCCTAGGTTTAAGATGTCCTAAGGAGTCTACGAAGTTGTGTCTAGTAGAGCTCCACTTATGGATGTATTGTGTACCGCATTTATAATGGGGGAGCTGCTTAGGTATTTAGGATTTTTGACTTTTTTTGTGATCTAGATCGTGCAATAAAGCTAAGTTATAAAGTGGTACTTCCGATTTATATTCTGCTTGATAGACATACGGATTCATCCCATTAACTGTAATCCCAGATCAGGCTGACGGTCCAGATATTAGCATTTCAAAAAGAAGTTTACAGCTAAAAGCTCAGCCTCAAGACTCTAAACTAAGATCCGAGATAGAAAGTGGCATATTCTGATATAAATGTTGTAAAAAATTTAGTGATTTTCAAGTTCGAAAGCTTCCCCGCGTGATCCCTCTAATACCTATAAGATTTAAGTACATTGGGCATGTTTAGTATTACCTCGGTAATGCACCCATAAGCTTTAGGATAATGTATAATTTCAGAGTAAAGGCAATCAAATTGGGTCTTTATGAGTTTAAGGCACGTTGGTAGCTTTGACTGTTAGGTAAATGTATCTCGCCAGTGTTAATTAAAGGTATTCCTAACTGGTCAACTAGGCATAGATGCTTTACTTATTTTTTCAAGCGAGTACATAGATCATTCCCTGAGAATATGTGTATTGGATTATGTTGAGTAGATAATGACCTATATGTTTAAATTCTTGCAAGGCTAGCAAGTTTAGGGATAAGTGTTGTTATCATTTTGTAGGAATATATGGGTAGGGATTACCCCATTGTGATTTGTTTCAAAAAAAAAACCTACAATGGTGTGCGATCAAAGATTAGAGTTGAAAATATTGAGGAGTCAGACATAAACCAAGAGTTATTAATTACGTCTAGAATAGATCAAGACGTAGTATTGGTCAATCAGTTATAAGAAGAAAATTATTACATTTGAAGAATAATAAAATATTATTTGAACATCTTAGACTATGTATATATATAGATAGTGTGTCTAGTTAGACTATGACTTTTGTTGAAAAAGTTATGGAAACGTGATTATATAGCTTCAGTGGATTACGGTGCCACATCAGTGAGGAATAATGTTAGTATCACCTTGAGGTATGGTACCCTTTTTATAAAATAGTGGGAGTTGGTAGTCAATTGGTAGGCCTCTTGATAAGATATACATTGATCTAGTATGATGCTTAAGAATGCACATGCGTTGGAGGGCAAGAATATATCTGGAGATGCATAGATTGCCAATAGTAGATTACACATGTCTTAAGATATAATAATTGTTTGTTCACTTGATTTCACATGGCCATAGTCATTTGTTGAGTGTTGTTGCTGCCTAACTAGCTACTTCTTAGGTATGAATGAAGTTCATAAGATTTTCTTTTGAAGAAAAGGATGTGATATATACCTGCACCTGATACATGTTCATCATAAGCTTACTGATTTTTGTTTGGAAAAAAATGTATTAACCTAAAATATTTTTTTTATGTTTTATTTTATATAGTTGTAGTAGTTTTGTCAAACACAGTCGTACCTCAGTTGTTATGTTCAAGGTGGCTAATCTTTAGGTGTTATGGAGAGACAACAAACGACTCCATAAGTATGTGGTAAATAAAAGTTCTTGCGTTACATTATCTTTAGCATCCTTCCTATCTATTTGCCTACCAATCTATATGAGCTACTAGATGCGGAGTTCAATAATGTGATGCATGGTAGCAATGGAAAAAGAACGGTTCAGCTTGTTACCCTAGTAATAGGCTTATAAAGTATCCTAATAAATAATTAAATAGACTAATACTAGTAATGTCTTGTTCCTAGGTTTGAATATATATATATAGATGCATTTATGGGAGATCAATTATTTACATGTTATTTATATTATAGAGTCTTACTTATAGGTTACATATTTTATGAATTATAGTTTATACACTACATGTTTTGTACAAAATGTGCTTACGTGTTTTCTGTTTCATGTAGTGTTGATACACAAATTATATGTTTCATAGAATACCTGATCGCAGACATTGCGTATGAACATCAGAGGTTATTCATTCAAGGTTCATAGGGTTGTTGTTTATATGTCACAATCATCGTATATTATTTATTTGTACATCGCATGTTCTAAAAGCATAATTTTTTAAGTGTTATCCATTTCATACGTTTATATGATTAGAATGTAAAGTTTTATTACTCATATGACACATACTTAATTTTTATAAGTTATAGATGTATATGCTCAAAGATTATATTTCACGTTCTCTATGTCATAATTAAGTTATTTACATACTATCTATTTTCATAATGTTAAGACTTATGCATCAAGCACTTTCATAGTTTATTTATTTATATAATTATACGATCAATGTTACGATACAATTCATTTGTCTACATATTATATACATATATATATATATCGCGTATTATAATCTATAATTTATTGATTGGACAAATTATTTGTTTTTATGTCACCTTAATTGTGGTATAGTTAGTTGGGTATTATATGTTTCATTGGGTATGCATTTAGAAATATCAAGGACCTATTTATTTGTATAACGTCGACTATTTGTTTACGATGGTCCCCAACATTGGTTCATGGCACCGAAAAGCTCAGTGTTGGTGTATTATGTTATGTCCTTATATCTTTATCTTGTCCTTGAATTTTCAAATACTAGTGATTTTTGTAGAATGTTGGTTCCAAAGGCAAGTACTCTAATGCAAGGTTCTCGGGGATGCTAGTATAGAATTCAGTTTTATTTTTTTTACACAAGGCTTGCTACATATTTTTATAAGTTTGTCTAAGTTAACTATTTTAATTAGTCAACAAGAAAGTTTTTATTTGGCTTGACTACTACCTGTTTAATAAATCAAACAACTTTTTAAAATCATGAATGCACATTTTTTCTCTCTCATCTGTTGATATAAGCACACTTTCTGCTTCTATCCAGTACACACAAACATTGAATGCTCTTGTTTCCATAGTTTTCTTCTTTAATTGTTGTACATTGTTCTGAAAAGAGTAATATTTTAGATTTTTAAATTTGTTGTACCTTTTTCATAAAGAGTGTGTTGAATCACCTCATTTAGAAGTTCAGCTTTTAAAGAATATATATTTTTCTTTAATCAAAATAATGGGTACCTTATTTGTTTGAATATGACTGGATAATGTTCCCTCACTTAACTTTTCTTGGATAAAAAAAGTGAAATAATGCTGGTTAGTGGTGAGATTCAATTCTAACATTTTTTTCCCTAATGACATGTGTGGATTATCGGTGTGATATCCCTTTCTTGTTGGTTGCTTTTATATTTTTGTGTATTATATTTGTTATCTATCTTGAGTCGGGGGTTTATCGAAAATAACCTCTCTACTTCAACTGAGGTAGTGGTATGGACTACATACACTTTACCTTCCCTGGACCTCACTCTGCGAGAATACACTGGTATGTTGTTGTATTTATTTATATGTAAATATTTATCTATAAGTTTTATAATCGACATTAAGTGTTGTGATTAGCTTACTTGCTCGTTGTGTACTTTTACAATCCTAGAACCCATGTACTGGGTGCTCCTATATTATACCTTCTTAGATATCGAAGGTAACTTATTATATGTTATACATTTTCACTTTATATAGTGATACGTATTAGGTATTAAGATTATATCTATCTATATGATCAAATGACAAATCTCGTGTCATAGTTAATCTGTTCACACGTTAATTTTTTTCTTTTAGCCCACATGTCACATGCTATTTATGGTTCATATATTCGTGTGTGAAAATTTTTCAAATGTTTATATGGGTGTATGCACTTCATAATTATTGGCTAACATGTTATAGTTACTCTATGATTTGATGGATTAGGCAGGTATCATTTAAAAAAGGCGTCAAGTGGCTCCGTAGAATCGGTAAGCTGAGCCCTAAGTGTATAAGAAAAAACAAATGATGTATGGCTCTTATATTATTAACATGTAGAGAAAATTCAGGTGGCCTAAGTTAGGTGATAGCCTCCAGATAGAGCTGTAGTGCACCCACCATTCCTTATGTGTTTACCACTCAAGTGTTTTCTCTGGTGAGTTATTTCAAGAAGGCGAGATACTTAACTTGTTTTAAGAGTCATTTGAGTGTATATGATGTATGACTATGATTCAAGAAATGTGCATGGATGCAGCTTCCAGGTGTAGAGTATAAGGTAAGTTACCATATTGATTATAACTATCATTTAAATATAAGGCCAAATGGAGCCTCGTGTATTATCCGTTGGATATTATATTTTCCATGATGCTCTGTAAAACGTCTATGTATGTATTTTGGCTTGTACTTGTTGTGACGCTCTGTGAAGCATATTTTTATGTATTTTAACTTGTATTTGTCGTGACGCTCTGTGAAGCGTATTAGTATGTATTTTGGCTTGTATTTGCTGTGCGCTCTGTGAAGCGTATTTGTATGTATTTTGGCTTGTATTTGCTGTGACGCTCTGTGAAACATATTTGTATATATTTTGGCTTGTATTTATTGTGACACTCTATGAAGCATATTTATATATATTCTGGTTAGCTGTTAGGTTTCTAATCGACCTATTTATAGGGGAGACTCTGTCAAAATTTGTAGAAAGTTTAAAAGTTAGCCAAATTTTAAGAGCTTGAGGTAAATTAAGGAAAGTGAAAGTTGAGTAAATAATCTCAAAAATGTCTTGGGTAATTATAGGAGTCAAAATAAGTTGTGCACATTATTCGAGGATGAATGAACCTGAGTGTGGGAGATTGTAACACCTCGATAAATTTTAGAATTTATTTTAATATTTTAGATGAGTATAACTCTTAGTTTATAGAGATTTACGTGGTACATACACTTTAAAGAAAATTATATTGTGTGTAAATATATATATATGTGTGTGTGTGTGTGTGTGTGTGTGTGTGTGTATGTAAATGTAGTATATATAACGTGTATGGATGTGGTTGGTGGATTAAAGAATAAGTAAGAAGTTTTATTATATATAGATTTATGTAAATTTTTGGTGCAAGTAGGGTCACTTTATTATTCATTATTTTTACAAAAATACTTAAAGAAAAAAGGGGAGAAAATCTTTATCATCTTACCCAAAACCACCGCCTCTTTCCTTTCTCTCTCTAACGTTACTGCGCCACAGCTTCACCGATAATAACATTCGTCAACCGGCAAAACCCCTACCAGCGTCGCTCCTGTTCTCTATTCTCCATCTCTCCCTTATTCCAGTCAGCCCAACCGTCCCCTTCCTCTCTCACCGTTCTCTTTGCTTTCTCCATAATTTCGATCATCGGCGAACCAACACCGGCGAAATTCACCACTATCTCAGCCGGTGAACCCTACTAACACAGCCCCTAACAGATTTGGGTTGGGAGAGGGAAAGGTCAATAGTTTCTCAACATTGATTTTAAAATATTAAGACCAAAAACTAATTATCTATCGAATTGTGGAAATTAATAGTTGGCAAAACAAAGGTTACATTCTTGTGGGTTGAATTCTTTGATACTTGTGGTCCTACTGTTAGCTAGGAAGACATCAAAGGCATGTAAAGCTAAAACCTCCTTTGCCTTTAAGGCACGACCTGTAATCATTTGTTCCTCCTAAAGTAGCCGAGATAGTCTACTTGATATATGTGAATAGAGTTTTCAGTTTCTATATGCCTAACACATGACCACGTATCTTTTTCATTTGAATTACTCATATTCATGCTTCTTGCGTTAATTGGTTGAGGTCAAAACATCTGTACTACTCCCTTCAAGTCAAGTATCTATAGAGTTTGTTCGTCTTCATTAGGAATTCTTAGAAGTCACCTAGTATATCGCCATGTGCTATGAATTAGAATAAATGGCCATACTATAGTCGTACTAATATATTAGATCACATAATGATAAATCCCTATGATGATATAAAGTACAAGCATTGTAATAGTTCGATACTATCAAAGAAGTCAATTATATATGGAAAGTACTACTGGAATAGATAAGGAGTATTTGCTGTAATATATACTTTCATAGGCCTACAAGCACTATTTGATAAAGGTTAATAATTGGAGGGTATCATAGGTTCGGCTTGGCACACACACGATGTAATTTTGTGCACACAATTGAGACCAACCACTATAGTGAGCTCAAATGTGTGGCGTACCTGCCTTTGTGGCATCATTTGCATTTGGAGTCAGTTGGACTAGTTCCCCTAACTCGAGCTAATATATGACATATATGGCTTGTGGGCAGACCCTTATAGTGAGTCCCTAAGGAGAGGCGTACCCTATATCGGACCACGATTACAGTTATACTTATAAAATCATAGCCAGGAGTATTTGGGTAACACATGTCGTAAATATAGAATGCCCTTGGTAGGCCATCATATGAGTATTTGTATTAAAAGTAGGCACAAGACATCACTTAGGCGAATTACTAGGCTCTTATAATGATGACTTACTCGTAAGTGCTTATATGATAAGTTAATAATTCAGATGCATAGGTAATAGTTTATATGGTGTATTTGGCACATGTCTCTCATAAGTTATAGTTTCATAAAAGAGTTTCTAGTAGTCAGCTATCCATAGTTGCTCATTTTGTTGTTTGATTCATTAAGCATCCTTATACATCTGCTTGTTATTCTGTCTGCTTTACATACTAGTACATATTTTATATGTACTAACGCCCCTATGGTTGGGGGCACTGCATTTCTGCAAGTATAGGATCAGGTTTATTGATGAGTAGACTTCTATATCAGGCACTTGTTCGTATTCAGCAAAACAATCGGTGAGCTCCTCTCTTACCTGGGGCTAATAAATGTCGAGTACTATTTAATCATATTTCTAATTATAGTTTGGGTATATAGGAGCCCTACCCTGACCACCTTTCCTAGTACAGTTATAATTTCTTTTAGAGGCTTCTTAGATAGAGATAAATTATCATACGGGGTTATAGTTTCACATGTTTGTATCGTATAAGTGTTCAATGGGATAGAATTAATTTGTACATACCCCCTTTATCATTTTTATGAGTTGTAGCTCGATCATATAACTCATGGTCATACAGTTCTTGTCCGTCCAATTTAGGCTAAGGGCGTGACAAATATTCAGGTCTATCAATTGAAATTGATGTCAATATTTTTTTTACAATGATTCTATTTACACAAGTAAATTGTTGTTTCTATTTTTTTATTCACCATAATCTAGCATGTATCTCTATTTTCATCATCATCGATTGTTTACGTATTTATTAAAGTTTATAACAATTTCTTTACTTAAATATACTTATTGTTGAATTTATACTTTGTGATAGTTTTTTTGAAAATTGTATTATAAAATATTTATCCTTAACCTCTGTGTGTGTGTGTATGTATATATCATCCAGTGTATCTCAAATAACTTTGAATAGAATACAAGACAAGGCAGGATCAAAAGTACAGAGAAAAAATGTGAACTTCTTTTGCGATAGACAAAGTTTTTGTTTCTCACAATTGATATCAATTTGTGTATATATTGAACGTATTATTATTTTTAGAAGAAAACTCATAAATAAATATATATTTCCATTTTGCTTTGCTTGAATTTTCTTTTTAATAATTTTAATTTTTTTAATATATAGTGATTATAAATAAATAAATTAAGATTTAGAAGAAATTATATGATTTTGATTATTTTGTTAAATTGGTCAAACTACAAAATTTGAAGATTTTAAATGAAGGTATGAATGTTAATTCCAAAAGATCCATGCAGGTAAGATATTTAATAGAATGTTGCAATTGAAATTGCCTAATAAGATTTGTCATGTAGAATATGTTGAAATTTAGTGAATTGGAAAAGTTATAAACACAATATTATATTTGAAATATATCATGAATATTTGTGTTAAAAGTCCAAAATTTTTTTTGTTGTTGTTATTTTTTACAATTAGCATTGTATTTATCTTGTGTTATAGATGTAACTAAGAATTTAAAGTTTCTAATTAAGATGTATACAAATAGCTTATAAATATAAAATGAATAGTTGGACTTTTTCTTTTAAGGTAATATAATTTAACATGTTCGAAATGTTATTAAGGAATAATAAAAATGGATAGAGATAGACTAATGGATATTATGATAGGGGACGGTGAAGGTAAGAGATGGTACTGGCCGGGATGGGAGGTGGTATAGGGG
>NW_025889976.1:1233-7691 GCF_002878395.1 Capsicum annuum | reverse complement strand
GGGGTAAATTTTTTTTTTTAACAAAAAATTTAAAAATTAACAAAATAAAATTTGGCGAGGTAATGGAGTGGTAGGGTAAAGGTGGGGGATGTGTGTGAGAACGGTGATATTGAGAGTAGCATGAGAGTTTTGAATTGAATTAATTTCAAAGATTTAATATAAGTATAAATAAAATAAATAAAGATATTAATGATGGAACGGAAATGAAAAAAATTATGAATAGTAGAACAAAGCTTGAAAGTTTAAAAGAAAAAAATAAATTATATGTGCTTAGTTTTGAATCGAAAGTTGTGAAATTCAAAATTTTGGAATTAGAGGTTTTGTATTGACACAATGAAGTACCTTTAATGTTTGAAATATAATTGAAAGATAATTTTTTTTTTTTTAAATGTAGTTATTGTTGAACTGATTGATATACTAAAAAAAACTTGAACTTGAAATAGAAGGCAAGGAATATAATTACATGTCTTAACTAATTAAAATTACAAAGGTAAAAGTCCAACAATAAAATTAATAATTATTTTATATTTTATAATTTATTAATTTTAAAAATCAGTCAATGGACCGAAATATGACTAAAGAAAATACTAATTATTGTTCTTTTCATATCAAAACATCTATACTAATTGCAATTGGTATTTGTTATTAAATAGAGTTATAATTTCACTATTAACAATTATTTTTAATATTTCATGGACTTTTGAAATATGTTTTTTGAAAAGATTAACTTTTGAAATATGTCAATGTAATGCAACAAAAATTGATAAACCTTATAATTTTAAAGTGAATAAACTGATATTTTTTATTAAATACTTTTTAAAAAAACATTTCATGCATCGCGCGGGTACCTATACTAGTATATATATATAAGAGACTTAGAAGTATGCTGATGTGGCATACTTGGCATACTTTTAAGGCCTCCAACTGCATTTATCTTTTTTTTTTTATTTTTATTTTTATTTGACATTGATTTTTTTTATTTCACTATAGAATAATAAAATAATAATCTATTTTAAAGTATTTTTAATTTTCTAAAATAATTTATTTAATAAGTCATTTTCATAACTCACACCTTTTCAGATTTTCATGTCTTTTATTCCAGACTTAAGTCATCGATAGCCCCTTAAACTTATCTCGAAATTTCACTTGAACCTCTCAACTTAGGTTTGTACTTATCAGGCCCCTAACCCACCCAAAATTTGATCCACCCAGGCCTTTTTTGTCTACATGGCATGCCGCGTGCTATTTACTCATTGAGGGCGCGTGAACCATGGAAATCATCCTATGTGGCAAACGTTAACGTTGTTTAACATTAACTTTCTCTCCCCTTCACCCCAAATTAAAAATAACCTAACTTCTCTCATTCTATCACATTTCTCTAATCTCTCATATCCCCATTCTTTTATAATTTCTCTAGTTTCTCTCATCGTAATTACTCTCTTATTTGTCTCATAATTTCTCTTAAATCAATTTTTTCTCATTTTATTCAAAAATGTCGTAAAATTCTATTAATCTTGAGTTACCTGATTTTTGTTACTGTTTCGAATTTTGTCCTTTGAGAACTTCAAGAACTACATCAAATCCAGGTCGTAGGTTTTTTTGAATGTAAAGTTTCAAAGGTATGTAACATTTTCAAAGATTTACATTTTATTTTATTTTGTGAATTTTTGGTAATGTTACTATTTTTGCATTTTAGGAAACTAATGGATGTGGCTACTTTAGATGAATTGATCCAAAACCTTCAATTTATGTGCATCAATCTCCTAGGGTGGATCAAGCTTAATGATTCAATGCAAAGATGGTGAAAAATTGTATGATCGATTAAAGCAAAAGCTCAAAGAGGTTGAACAAGAGAGAGACACTTTATCTGAGAAATTGAAAGATAGTGAAGAAAAGTTAATTGCATTGAGACAAAAACTCAAAAAAGTTACACTTGAAAGGAAATGTACAAAACTCAAATTTAATAGACTTGTTCTACTTCTTCTCTTTATTCTTACGGTAAAGTGGTTTTTAAGTATGCTGTAGGGTAGTAGTTAAGCTTGGGTATTGAATAGGCAATTGAATATTGAGTGGTTTATCCTAGTTAGTTTGTAATGGAGTTGTTTAGGTAGTCTATTTTGTATCATTTTGACATGTTTAATGTGAATGAATTGACATGTTTTGTATGACAATCACATTTGTCAATTACTTGTGTCCAGTTGTGCAGTAAGGTATTGCCACCCAACTAAGCATAACCACATATTTGTAACTACTAAGAGTATTGCTAAATAATTGAACAAGTATTTGTTACTACTAAAATACTTTAGAAGCACATCACATTAAAACTGCTCAAAATTGAGCTAAAAAGTACATCACATCACTAGATAAGGTGTTTAACATAAAAGTACATAAAAAAGCTCAATTTGAGTATAATAGTACTACTGTAGCATACCACAAAGTCATTAACTACTGCCTAAGAAAAAGTTGTTCAAAAATTAATAACACAATCTTTTCAAAATAAGAGTATAACCCTCATTACAATATCATACATATAGATCATTTCTAAATGAACTGCTTCTTGGAAAAACCAACTAATGGAGAAGACTTTGTTGCATCCACTTTGTTTCTCTTATTTGCTTTCATTTATTAAAATTGTATGCCGGTGACTGCATCTTTTTAATTCTACTTTAGGCCATGAGGTTTAAAACCAATATCTATATTGGTCGGTGAAGCACTACTTAAATTTGTACCTCCATAAAGAGCCCTCTCACTTGATGTACCAGGCAGCAAAATCAGACAAAATTGTAAGACAATAAACATTTAAAACTTGAATAAAAACATAGTTATAGGTAAATAATGAGACACAGAGAAATACATTGTACACTTGGGTTCTAGTTGTTGGATCTGAGTAAACACCCAAACCAATTGCAGGCCTTTTGTATCCAGTACCAACAACAAATAAGGTAGCACTGTATGGCCTCTTGTTGGTTGGCAAAGGTGAAACTTGACTAGAATAAATATTTCTTCCACTTTCAAGTGGGGTCCTTCTTGCATTAGCTATTTTTCCTCCCAATCCTCTACCAGTACCTACTTGACCTTTACTAGTTCCTCTTTCATCTCCCCTATCAGTATCACATTGACCTCTACTAGTTCCACCTTTACCTCTATCAGAACCATATTAGCCTCTGCTAAAACCCTATTGACTTTTACTAGCCCTACATTTACCTCTAACACCACCACCTTGACCTATACCAGCCCCACTTGATACCTTTATTTGAGGTGCTTTTGACACAGCAGCTATGTCAGCACAAATAGATCCTAATTGACTGGATTATGTAGGTACATATGTATAGAAGGTGGATCTTGACTGTGAATGATATCCCATTCTAGATTATAATTCCATAATGTTGGAAAGAACAATAAATGGAAAAAAATATTTTCAATAGTTTTCACTAATAATAATAAGAAGAAAAAGAATATAAAGGTAGAACATATATCACTTATTCTTGCTGCCTGACTTTCAGTGTAGCTATCTTTTGACATTGTACTGGTGTCACCATAAATAGAATTTGATTGTGGTGGTTGTGGTGGATTCCATGAGGGTACAAGCTGAGTGCTAGGTTGAGTACTATTACTGCTCCCCATCCTATTCTAGCAGATAAACATAAATATGAAAAGTTAAGAAATATGTTAACTTTACAACAATTGTTAACTATTATGAAATTTGTTTATGGCTTACACTTTTTGCACACACAGTCTTGTTATGGCCAAATTGATTGCTTCTTGGAAAAGTAATTTTGATACATTTTTTTGACAGTTTGATCCATTTTTTTGACATATCCTTGCTCTTTCTTCTGTTCTTGATAGGCCTGTCTGGCATCTTTCTTGATTTTAGAGGCTCAATTGATAGGTTTATGGTTTTAGGCCACATTCTCATATTGAAAATTGGTTGAACGAAATGGTTATAAGACTTAAGAAAGATTTCTTTCCTATACCAGTGCTTTACATACTAATTAGGATCTTCATTCAAGTAATAATAAGCACAAATAGCATAAGAACAAAGAATACCTCTTAACATCCCAAACCTACAATCACAATACTTCTTGTCCAAGTGAACAACAAATGTGTAACCCTCATCCCTAATTTCAAAACCATTAACTACATTCCATAGTACTCTACACCTATTTGAATATTCCTTGTTATCTTTTAAAATAGTTCTTGCCGTAGGTGCAATGCATGAAATCCATGTTTCAACAAATCTAATCATATCTACATACCGATTCATCATTTTATGCCTGATATCCTCTAACATTATGATTATGGACTTATGTCTAGCAGCTAAGATTCAAGAATTTAAAGTCTCACACATGTTATTTTCTATGATATCGCATTTTCGATGTTTTTTGAAATATGCCCTACACCAAGAAGAAGGAGGACTAACCAATATGTTCTCAGTTATTTCCTTCTTACCTAGTCTTGACATTGCTTGTATCTCCTCTTAAACTTGACTTCAAAGTTTTTTTTGCACATCTCCAAAATTGTTTCCTTCTTTCTTCTCTTTTCCAGTGCACATACCTATTGCTCCAAATATGTCTAGCATACATTCTTCTCTCAACATTTGGAAATAGATATATCAAAACAGGAACAAGACCCTGTAATAAGTATAAGTATGATTAGAACGGGTATTTTAATGGAAATTAAAGTCTAATAATAAGAAAAATAATTAAGTAGTGGTACCTTTTGTTGGTTTGACATTACCGTTATGCCCTCAGCAGTTCCCAAATTTAGATCATCAATCAGATACCTTATGAACCAGTCCCCATGCAATAGGATACGTTAGGTTGTTCCCATTTTTTCCCATAGCAACCGACAACTCACCCTTACAAGCTCCTTTGAGAAAGCATCCATCAAAATCAATAATTTTTCTACACCCATCTAACCATCCTTTCTTGAAGGCATGAAAGCACACATAGAAATAAACAAAGAGGTCTTTCCCTATTTCAGTTTCTTTGTCAATTTTTATCTAGCAAGAGTTTCCAAGATTTGTTTTCTTGAGCGTATCTGCATAGTCACATAATTTGGCAAATTCCAGATTCCAATCACCCATATTTTCCCTCATAATAATCTATTTAGACCTATAACAAATAGTTTTACCTACATAAATACCCAACACCTTTCTTACCAAATCCTGAATTTCCTAAATCCTTATGTATGGCTGAGAAACAATTTTGTCCTAGAACTTTATAGCAATCAACTTTGAATCACACATCTATTTCTTATTTAGAGGAATACACTTGTGAATAGGGTTATAGTTTTTAACTATAAAATCACCTGAATCCCTATCAATAGAAGTAAATAGCAACCAATTGCAATTAGGTACAATGCACTTCACCATTAATCTATATTTTTCATTAGGTTTTAACTTCAGCTTCCTTCTGTACTCTACAACATAATCTTCAATAACTTTTTGAAACTGTTTTGCGACCTCAAAAATTATTCCAAGCTCAAACGCAATAAATTCACAATTTTTATCATACCTAACTTTCTTACTTCTCCTTCTTCTATGTAGATCTACTCTTCTAACGACATCTAGATCTAGCTCTTCACTCTAACAGTTAGAACTATCAAGATATTCCTCATCTCTACCCAACTTTCCAATATATTTGTTAGCATTATTTTTCCAATATCCTCAAAGCCTCTATCTACACAGCCAACAACTCCCACATGTACTTCTTCAGTTTCAACAACCTTTTTACTTGATTTTTTGTTTCTTTTTTCTTGTTGGCTTTGTTGTTTCTTCTTTCTTGTATCAAAGCCCTCAAATCCTCATCAAAATCTGAGCCATATTCTAAACGAATATCTCTAAGATCTGAATCACTACTCAAGTAATCTAATAACTCACTTTCTATATTAACATCTTATACATGGATATCTTCTACATCTTCTACATCAGCCTTATCACCTTCCATATTAACATCTTCTAGGTTAATATCTTCTACATTAGCCTCTCTTTCTTCACCTAAGTTAACAGTCTCTATCTCTATGTTAACACATTTATCAACACCAATAAATTCTCTTTCTCTATGTTAACACTCTTATCAACACCAGCAATTTCTCTCTCTAGGTCTGCACCTTCACTAACCTTACTCATTGATACCCACTCACTATCTGTAACCTTAAGTCTAGGTAAAAGACATGCAGGTCCATCAGGGTCAAGTATTGGTTCATCTAAAACATGACAGACATAAAAATCAATAGAGTCCTCATATTTTAAGTCCTTAACTAGTTCAAGGAGATGTCGGTTATTTTAACCAAGTTGAACTCTTTAGGTACTACATCTTGGTAATAAACCTTCCAACAGCTTCATACCCTAATTCTATAGTTTAATATAACAATTCCGATAATGAAAATTGGTCCTTATAAATATACCTTAGTTATGACACACAGTTACCAACATATGTAGGGACATGCATATTGTA
>NW_025889976.1:0-1133 GCF_002878395.1 Capsicum annuum | reverse complement strand
ATAAAATTTTGTGAAAATAATCTCCATTTGTTAGGTCACCTGCAATAAATGGTAAAAAATCAAAGTTAGTTATGGGATATACCCAAAGAACACACCATAAGCCAAAAGCTACAACCTTCAATGCATATGAAAAAAGTGATGGAATATTCCCGACAACACATCTTCTACAGTGATATTTCAAACCCTAAAAACTAAATTATGCTAAAATTTAACAAATTTAACAAACAAAAATCTTAAAAAAACTTACATGAGAAAGATGTGAGCAAAACTCCTAAATTTCTTCTTAGATTTAACAAGAATTTTGGTTAAATTAGGGCTAAAATCAAAGAGAGAGAGAGAGAGAATGAAGGTCGGGAAGAGAGAAAATTATTGTCAAATTAAACTTCTTGACCTTTAAAATTCTAAGCTTTATTTACGTGGATATGTTTAATCCACGTGGAGAAATTTGAGTGGACTAGTTTTTCATATAAGCAGCGCTTGGTAACACGTGCAGGGTATCTCATGAGATATGGCAAAAAAGGTCGGGGTGGATCAAATTTTGAGTGGTTTAGGGACCTAATAGGTACAGGCCTGAGTTGAGGGGTTCAAGTGAAATTTTGAGACAAGTTTAGGGGGATATCGATGGATTAAACCTTTATTCTAACAATATGCATTAATTTTGTACCTTCAACTCACATATTATCATCTTTATAACTCATGCTCTTAATAATCTTCAATACTCAAGAAAACTAAGAGTTATAAATGGACAATGAAGGGTCACCATATGCAATATTTCAATTTCATATAAAAGATCTTTTATAGTTAATCTTATGAGGTACTCCCTCCGTTCGTTTTTACTTGTCACCAATTTACTAATTGAATTTCTACTTTTACTTGTTATTTTTGACATATCAAGAAAAGACAACTTTTTCTTCTATTTACCCTTAGCAGTAATTATTTTTTCTTCAAATTGATTTTAAGACACAATGTAAACGTCATTTAATAAGGGTACTATGATAAAATAGTCATGTTATTAATTATTTTTCTTAATAAGTGTTTCATCTCAATTTTTGAAGAGTAAAATTGAAAGGAGGGAGTACAGTATTATACACTTCAGAAACATATGAAGAAGAAAGTTATGTAATATTGGAGAA
>NW_025889975.1:38768-51674 GCF_002878395.1 Capsicum annuum | reverse complement strand
ATCTATTGATCTATCATACTATTTATTTGTGTGGCGTTTGGTACTATGAACGCGTATTAATCTCCTTTATCTCTTTCCTTGCATGTGAATCCTCTTGGAGTCCGGATGGACTCTTTACCCTTGCATCTATTAATGGGTCACAGAGGCCCACCATGTCTATCAAGTCAGGCCCGAATAAAAGCCCAAATTCGAGCATGTAGCATATGGATACGAGAAGTCGAAAGAAGAACATATGGATTAAAGTCCTATCATTTAAAGCGGCTACGAGACCCCAAAGTCTCATTTATTATTTTGTTTATTTACTTATTGTCGTCTTCATTTATTTATTCATTTTGGCCTCGAAGCCAAAGTTGTACTTAATACAGGAGAATCGAGACTCGAGCTAAAGGCTCGAAAACATAAAATTAGGATAGGTGGAAGACGGGCTGAAAGCCCAATATCTAGATTAGGACAGGGTTGTCGATTTGGGCCTAATGGCTCAAGTCCTTCTGCTTCTACCCTTTCCCTTTTACTTTTGCTAATTTGTTTTATGTGTTTTCTTGCGAACCTAGTTAAAATCCCTAACTAAGTTGCTAAAAACTGGTTTTGCATAAACCTTAAAAATATTTCCTAAACAAATTACTTTTTCCAACAAATTAATATTTTTTCAAGGTTAATCGAAAGACAATTTTCAAACAGTTCGGATAACCGCAAGTTAGCGGATAGGTGCCTAACACCTTCCTAAAGCATTAATAGAAACCGCTTATCTAGATTCTCAAACTTAAAATGATTTTTCTATTTTAGATCGTTTAAAGTTTTTTATAAAGGTTTCTTAATTCCTTTTCAAAATTAAGTGGCGACTCTCTTCAAAAGTCAAAATTTCCGCAAAACAAAAATGGCGACTCTTCTGGGGATCTTTAACTAGGTTCTAACCAAATGATTGACTTCGTCTTTTGATTTATTGTTTATGTGTTCTGATTATGTAAAGTTTAATTATCACATCTCATGGCATATTTATGTATCTTATAAACTGTTTTGGGGTTTCATGGATGTCCCGGCCCCTGTTGTTCAATTCCAAAATGTGTTGGAAATACGAACAACTTATCAGCACGTGAGTCATCTGACGCTGTTCGTATTTTCAAAATCAAGTTGTCCGCTTGAGAACCAATGTTCAAACCTACTCTAGATACCTAGGATAGAACGAAACCAAAACCCTATTTTAGGCATGAGCCTAGGACGACCCAATACCCGAGCGGGGTACTGGGCCCATTAGAATACCTGCCCTACGTCTATTGACCCCGAGTCAATTATAGACGAACCATATTTATGTGTTGAAGAAAATGTATGCCTGTCTAATTCAATCCATTATCCTTTGGGGGTCGGGAAAAAGCTTGATTTGCTTATTTTCATAATAAGAATTGAAGCAAGTTAAGCAAGAAATTGATCGATTTGGGAGGTTGCATCTAAGGAAAATTTGAGCTCCGACGGATGTCACCAATATGAGAAGTGGACAAAGCTAATAAGGCAAAGGCAGACGAAGGAGCCTCCAGTAGCTAGTTTTTCTATTCTCCCCTGCGTGGGTTCCCCTTTCCCCCAAAGATTGTATCCCTCTTTTGTTATCGTTTGTACGCATTTATGCCCGTTTCGTATCTATATAAGTTGGAATATAATGGATTGACTTTAGGTAAGCATATACTTTCTTCAAAAATCGTTAGGCCTGAACCCTTGGCTCAAAAAGGGTCACCCCAGTTAGGATACACATTATTATAATGTTTTGTGTGCTTGTTGTGTTTGTTTGGATCAAAGGCAAGTTTATCCGCTATGCTCCTATGGATGAATTTGTCTAGGACTCAAACAATTCTATATGGTTATTTTCTGTCAAATATTTTGCATTACTTATCACATACGGAAACTAACACATCTGTCTTTGAGTTGTTTTACTTAGTAGATAACAGAAATTACTCCATGTTGATATAAGCTGGCAGAACATCCCCACTTCACCCGATTGAAAGCGCACAAAATCCCATCCTCTGACCATCATTCAAAAATAATGGGAAATGACGAAGAAAGCGCACCGACTATCCGGGATAATGTGATTGCGGAATAGAATGAGATGATTGCGGAACTTGCAAGAAAGTTAGAAATGCTTCAGGAAGAAATAAATCGTACTTGGGATTTGGCTAATTGGCCATCACCATCAATGATCCCGCTCCGGAAGGACACAGGACTCCACTCTAAATTCCTCCCCTCAGCACAGCTATTCTCGGGGATCAGCCGAATAACGTATCATTCGGCTCTGCTCCTCCATTTGTCCAAAATACTAATCGTGAAAATAATCCAAACGTCTACCATCCACAAAATCCGTCTGTAACCCCACAGAACCTACCTTCTAATCCATTCCCAAATCCTCAAAACACATTTCCAAATCCTCAAAACACATTTCCAAATCTGCAAGATTCACTCCCAAATCCATAAGATACGTCAAACCTAGTCCAAATGTGCGAAATCCTTCTCAAATTCTGCCAAACTACTCGCAAAGTCTGCAGAGCCTTCCCAATTTCCAAAATGTCCTTCCCACTTACCAACCAAATTCCTTTCATCCACAAAATCAAGCCTCCCTTCCAAATCCCCTTCAGGCTATTGTATCCCCTGACACCTATAAACCCCTTTCTTATCTTGAGATGGACCATTACGAGGAGAAGTAGAAAGAGTAAAAAGCCCAGCATGAAAGGAATTTACTAGCTATGAAGGAGGAGATCATGAGGATCAAAGAGTCTCATGGAGCCAAGGACCACGATGATTTGGGGTATGATGATTTATGTGTTCACCCGGGAGTAGATCTACCAGAAGGGTACAAAGTCCCTAAGTTTGAGATGTTTGACGGTACCGAAAATCCAATGGCCCATCTAAGAAGGTACTGTGAGCAACTGGTAGGGATAGGGAAAAGCAAGGCGCTATTGATGCGCCTATTTAGTCGAAGTTTGAATGGTAAAGCCTTGGAGTGGTTCATGTCTCAAGAGCTGAAATAGTTGACAGGTTGGAAAACATTGGCCAAGGGTTTTCTTGACCGGTTCACATTCAACATCAAAATAGTCCCTGATAGGTATTCACTAGATCGAATCAAACAAAAGAGCGTTGAGAGTTTTTGAGACTATTCTTTTTGTTGGAGGAAAGAAGCTGCCAAAGTGCAACCCCTCATGTCCGAGGAGGAAATGGTATTCGTGTTCTCTCACACTCAAGAAGAAGAATATTATACCAGAATGGTGTCCGCTGTCAGAGCAAACTTTGCGGATTTGGTAAAAATAGGAGAATCATTGGAAGAAGGTATTCGGACAAGAAAGATTGCCAAAACCCTGACATCATCTGGAACTGCCATGTTTTCTAAAAAGAAGAAGATAGAGGTAGGTGGGGTTTCTGCCAATTCTGTTACAAAATTGAAATAGCGGTTCAACTCTAGAAACGTTTTATCTTCCCCGTCATCACCTAACCTTCCACACGCATTCTACGTCTACCCTCAATACCAAACTCCACTCCCAAACATCCCACTATCATACCAAGCTCCACAGCCAAATATCTTTCCCCAATACCCAGTTCCACCTCCAAATTATCAGTCTCATTTCCAAACTACTCCCCCAAATAGCTGAACAAATTTCCAAACACCTCCAAATTACCACCAAGTACCCCCTCCTACAAACCTAAGCCCGTATAACCCCCAGCGTCCAAACCACGAAAAGAAACCTTCCCAAAACTTTACCCCACTAGTTGAAAGTTGCACCCAATTATTTAAAAAATTAAAGAATGCTGGTCATTTGCAACCAGTACAGCCAAAGCCTGTCAATCCTAGCTCCATTTTATCACCTTAATCAAAATTTTACCTATCATTCAGGGGCAGCAGGGCATAGCACCGAGGACTATCTTATCTTGAAACACAGAATCCAAGATCTGATTGATCAAAAGGTCATCACGCTTCAGGCACCTACTCCATATGTTAGCAGTAATCCACTGCCCAACCATGGGGGACCTACTGTTAACATGATTGAAATAGCAGGCGAATGGGCATAACCTAGATGAACTCTGAAAAGCGCAAAAGGGCGAAAGAGGTAGGAAAGATAGATAAAGTTGTGGCTGCCTTAAGTATTAGCGAGAAATCCCCATTTATAGTGATGACTACACCGACTCAAGTGTACGCTCCCCCTCCAAAGAAGGAATTCATTGTGCAAACCGACACTGCCCAGGGGATGACGCGATCAGGACGATGTTACATCCCTGAGGAATTGACCAACAAGAAAGATTCACAGAAAAGGCCAATCACTGAAGGAGAGGCTGAGGAATTTCGGAGGCGTATACAACCAAAGGATTACTCAATTGTCAAACACTTGGAGAAAATGCCAACCCAAATCTCTATCTTGGCACTATTATTAAGCTCGCAACACCAACGACAGGCTCTGTCGAAGGTCTTGGAGGAAGTGTATGTTCCCACAGGAACGAGCGTTGAGAATTTGGCTGCGATGATGGGGAATGTTGTGGGGAACCATCGCATATCATTCAGTGACAAAGAGTTGCCGTTTGAAGGAGAAATGCACAATAAATCCATGCATGTCACCGTCATTTGTTGAGATTATACAATTAATCAGGTATTAATAGACGATGGATCTAGTGTGAATATTTGTCCCCTCTCCACATTGGTCTAAATGGGCTATGATCTGGGGAAAATTCATCAAAGCCACGTCAATGTGAGAGCATTCGATGGAGGGTAGAGATATACCATAGGAGAGATTGATTTACACATCCAAATGGGGCCTGCTGAGTTTAAGACTAAGTTTCATGTTATGGATATCCATCCTAGCTACAAACTGCTTTTGGGAAGACCATGGATACACTGGGAAAAGGTAATTTCATCATCCCTTCATCAATTATTGAAGTTCATTTAGAAAGATCATGAAGTAGTCATCCAAGGAGAAAGAAGTCGAGCGGACCGTCCCAATGGTTATGTGCTGGTGATTGAAGATGTTCCAAAAGGTAGCAGTTTTTATACAGTGGAAATTGTAAATGTTGCAGAAAAAGATTCGACACTCAAAATATCAATGCTTTCTGTCTACAAAATGATTGCAACTGTGATATTAAGAAATAGGTTCGAACCTGGTCGAGGCTTGGGCAAGAATTTACAAGGAATTATCGAGCCTATTGTGATCCCAGAGAGAAGCTCTAAGCACGGGTTAGGGTATCAGCCTACCAAAAAAGATAGGGTTGAGGATGAGCCAAAAAAGAGTCTGTTTAGGCCCTTGCCACTCCTGTTCCAGTCATTTCCCGTACGAGAGATGTCAGATGATGATGGTCTTGGGATGGGATAGGAGATTTGTTTAAAGAATGCAATGCTGTACCAAAAGATCTCCCAGAGTCCAGCGGGGTGAAGCAGATTGTGCCAGGGAAGGCTTTGCAAAATTGGACCTCCACTCCACTCATAACCCATCGCCTGTCGTGGTAGATGAAAGGGCAATTACTAATAGTTTTGAAATCACTGATGATTCGGAGGAGGCCCCGCAATCCACCTTTTATATCTTAAAACTTTATTTTCGTATCTTATTGCTTTCAAAAAAGGCGAGGGCTTGTATTTATGCAAGTCACAAGCCATGGTTTTGTAATTATTTCTCAAATTTCAATGAAAAGGCCTTCATTTATTTGGAAAACTATATTAGTTCTAAAACGCTCCTAGTCATATATTTTGTTATTTTCTTATCATCTAACTTACTTTGTTTGTCCATTACAGTAACAGTAGCTTAAAATCGGCTAATGTTGTGTCATGTCAAAGCCTGAGCGAACAAAATGAAGGGGACGATGATGGTTGGAAGGATGATGACGAGGAATGGTTAGTTGAAGATATGGAGGAATTTGAGAATCGCAAAAAACCCAATCTGGAAGAAACTGAAACAGTCAACTTGGGAGATCACAATGAAATCAAAGAGATCAGTATCAGTGTCCACCTTGTAGCGCCACAAAGGGAAGAGCTCATCCACCTGTTGTGAGAGTATATCGACGTGTTTGCTTGGTCCTATGATGATATACCAAGGTTAAGCACCAGCATTGTGTCACATAAATTGCCGATAAATTCTGAGTTTGATCCAGTCAAACAAAAAATGAGAAAATTCAAGCAAGATTTAAGTCTAAAGATCAAGGAAGAAATGACAAAACAAATCCAGTTTAAGGTTGTCGAAGTCACAAAATATCCGACATGATTGGCCTACATCGTCCTTATGCCAAAGAAGAACGGCAAGATTCGAATTTGTGTTGACTATAGAGACTTGAACAAAGCCAGTCCTAAAGATAATTTTCCGTTGCCCAATATCCATATTCTCATCGATAACTGTGCGAAACATGCAATACAGTCATTCATTGATTGTTTCACCGGCTATCATCAGATACTGATGGATGAGGAAGATACAAAAAAATGGCTTTTATTATGCCCTGGGGTATTTATCATTATAGGGTAATGCCGTTTGGTCTCAAGAACGCAGGTGCGACATATATGAGGGCCATGGCGATGATTTTCCATGATATGATCCATAAGGAGATTGAGGTGTACGTGGATGATGTAATTATCAAATCCTGCAAGAGTTCGGATCATCTAACTTATCTGGAGAAATTCTTCAACAGATTAAGAAGGTACAGTTTGAAGTTAAATCCTGCTAAGTGTAATTTTGGTGTGCCATCAGGAAAGTTGCTGGGGTTCATAGTCAGCAAAAAGGGGATCGAGCTAGACCCATCCAAAATCAAGACAATTCAAGACTTGCCACCGCCAAGGACCAAGAAAGAAGTTATGAGTTTCCTGGGTCGTCTGAATTACATTAGCAGATTCATCGCTCAATCAATAGTCATATGCGAGCCAATTCTCAAGATGTTAAAGAAAAATGCACTGAATGAGTGGACAGAAGAATGTCAGAGAGCTTTTGATCGCATCAAGGAATACTTGTCTGCACCACCGATTTTGGTCCCACCAAGAGAAGAAATTCCATTATTGCTTTACCTGTCAGTCTCAGAAAATGCTTTTGAATGCGTCCTCGGGCAACATGATGAGACTGGCAGGAAAGAGAAAGCCATTTGCTACTTGAGTAAAAAGTTCACACCATATGAAGCCCGTTACGCTCTTATAGAAAAGACATGTTATGCTTTGACTTGGACAGCACAAAAATTGAGGCATTATCTGTCGTCCTACACAGCTTACCTCATCACGAGAATGGATCCATTGAAGTATATATTCCAGAAGGCCATGCCTACAGGAAAGTTAGCCAAGTGGCAAATATTGCTGAGTGAGTTTGACATTGTGTATGTAACCCAAAAAGCAATCAAGGGGCAAGCCTTAACAGATCATTTGGCTGAAAACCCAGTTGATAAGGAATACGAGCCACTTCAGACATACTTTCCAAATAAGGAAGTTTTGTTCGTAGGAGAAGATATCACGGAAATCTACCCCGATTGAAGGCTATTTTTTGATGGGGCGGTCAACTTCAAAGGTTCAGGAATTGGAGTAGTTTTGGTGTCAAAAACGGGCCAGCATTATCCGATAACTGCTACGTTACGTTTTCCATGCACCAACAACATGGCTTAATATGAAGCTTACATCCTGGGGCTCAAACTGGCACTTGATATGGGTGTTCATGAATTTCTAGCCATCGGAGATTCAAATTTGCTGATTCACCGGGTATGGGGAGAATGGGCGGTAAAAAACTCCAAGATTACTCCTTATGTGGAGCTGGTGCAAGAATTATGCGGAAAATTCAAGGATGTTGATTTCAGATATATCCCACGGATACAAAACGAGTTTGCTGACGCTTTGGCCATAATATCTTCCATGATTCATCACCCGAATCAGAGTTACATCGATCCTTTGGAAGTTAGCCTGAAGGAGCAACCCACGCATTGCATATACGTAGAAGAGGAACCTGATGGAAGGACTTGGTACTATGACATTAAGTGGTATTTGGAATCTGGAATATATCCTGAAGAGGCTAGTAACGACCAAAAGAAGACAATCCGGTGTTTGGCAAGGAATTACTTTCCAAGTGAAGAAATTCTTTTTAGGAGGACTCCTGATTTGGGATTCCTAAGATGCGTCGATGCGGTGGAAGCCAATAAGTTGATAAATGAGGTACACACTGGAGTTTGTGGGCCCCACATGAATGGGTTTGTCCTTGCCAGAAAAATCCTGAGAACCGATTACTTCTGGATGACTATGGAAAATGATTGTAGTAAGTTTGTACAGAGATGTCCAAAATGTCAAATACACGGAGATCTGATTCGAATGCCTCCACACGAGCTTCACGTAATAAATTCTCCTTGGCCTTTCGTAGCTTGGGGCATGGATGTCATCGGAACAATAGAGCCATTAGCATCTAATGGGCATAGATTTATTTTGGTTGTGATTGATTATTTCACTAAGTGGGTCGAAGTTGCTTTGTACAGAGCCGTCACTAAGAAAGTGGTTGCAGATTTCATTAGGAATAACTTGATTTGCCGATTCAGAGTACCGGAATCGATTATTACTGATAATGGGGCAAACCTAAACAGTCATTTGATGAAAGAAATTTGTGATTAGTTCAAGATTGTGCATCGCAACTCGACAACGTACCGTCCCCAAATGAATGGAGCCGTAGAAGCTACTAACAAGAATATCAAGAAGATCTTGAGAAAGATGGTCGAAAATGATAGATCATGGCACGAGATGTTACCTTACGCCTTGCTAGGGTATCGAACAACAGTTTAAACCTCTACAGGAGCAACTCCCTATTTACTAGCTTACGAGAATGAAGCTGTGATACCCGTTGAGGTCAAAATACCTTCCCTAAGGATTATTCAGGAAGCTGGACTGAGTAACGAAGAATGGGTCTGTGCTCGCTATGAACAATTCATGTTAATTGATGAAAAGAGAATGGCCGCTGTATGCCATGATCAGCTGTATCAACACAGGATGGTTCGTGCCTTTAACAAGAAGGTAAGAACTCAAGCATTTGAAGGCAACTGGTTCTCAAATGAATATTCCCTCACCAAGAGGAGTACAAGGGCAAGTTCGCTCCAAACTGGCAAGGGCCATACATAGTTCGCAAGGTGCTATCCAGAGGAGCTCTAATTTTGTCTGAGATGGATGGCACATAGTGTACCAAACCAATCAATTCTGATGCGGTAAAGAAATATTATGTTTGAATGACATTCTAGTTTTTGTGTTTTCTTAGTTTGTTTGTAATCACCTTTGTAATAACGTTGTTTGCTAGTGTGTAACTGCCTAGAATCCTTTCCCTTTATGTATAAACTACGTGATGACCTAAATTCCATAAAAGGGATACGTAGGCGGCCTATGTCATCTTCAGTCAACCCTTTAGATTTTTTATATATATCCCTTGCATAGTCCTGAACTACGTTTGACCTGATTCCTACTTCAACGGGATACGTAGGCGCCCCAACGGCTCGGTCATATAACCCTAGGAAATAGAAACTGGGGCAAAATTTTCGAGAAGAAATCTCGAAAATTCACAAGAGAAAATTGACATCCAACAAAGAGAATGAAGATCAGCAAAGACTTCAGATCCACTCAGATTGGTATTATCTCAAACAAGTTTAAACTGGGGCAGAAATTTTGAGGAAGACCTCAAAATTTCCACCAAATGCCGGAACATATTCCAAATTCCCCAGCACCAGAGGTTAAAGCTTTGGAAACCACCAACTGTAACAAAGTTTGGGTAGACTCAATTTTTGGCTATGATAGAACTACTTGAAAAAACCCTCCAACAATAATCATGAGTTTTGGAAACTATCCATCGGATATAGTCAGAAACGTTCATTGAGCTATTATATGACATGACTGGCAGAAATTTTCTAAAATTTTACAGAAGTTTTCAAAATTATTTTCAGAATTTAAGACTATTTTCAAAAATCTTACGACTCACTTACTTAGTACTTGCCTAGACATCATTTGGGATAGAGTGTCAGGGTGGAAGTCTCAATATGGTGGGATGCCCAAAAGATGGCAAGGAGCAAATCAAGGATTGAAGAAGGTCAACATGGAGTAATTTCATTCAACTAATCATTTTTCTATGGATGCAGGGATCAATACGCAAAATGAGAGTCTCTTTCAAAAATCTCCGAGCAAATTGGGAGCCACAACAGATCATTAATGCCCAAGAACGGCATTTTAGGGCAGCCCTAAAAATAGGTTTAATGCCCATTTATTGAGGACCTTTTGATTTGTCCATCTCATTTCTTGAGATCGTAGGCAACAAACAAAAGCACTTTGTCTTCTTTACACGTATCGTATTTAGAAGTTTCCTAAAAATAGTCACTAGTAAAAGCGACTTTGTGTCTACTAATCGTCTACCTTGAGTACAAGTACATGTAGAAAGCGGGACACTGATAAATGAAGCTAGGTAAAATTATTTTATCACTGCCACACTGGCCATTGGATATCATTGCCGCAAAGACCATCACATATCATTGCCGCAAAGGCCATTACATATCTATTGATGCGCTAGACACAACGCTAGTGTCGAGGATATCATCAGCATTCAATATTTGTTGACGTGCTAGACACAACACTGGAGTCGAGGATATCATCATCATTCAATATCTATCGACACGCTAGACACAACGCTGGCGTAGAGGATATCATCAGCATCCAATATATCTATCGACACGCTAGACACAACGCTGGCGTCGAGGATATCATCAATATCCAATATATCTGTCGACACACTAGACACAACGCTGGCGTAGAGGATATCATTAGCATCCAATATATCTGTCGACACGCTAGACACAATGTTGGTGTTAAGGATATCATCAGGATTTAATATCTGTTGATGCGCTAGACACAACGCTGGCGTCGAGGATATCATCAGAATTCAATATATCTGTCGATACGCTAGACACAATGCTGGCATCAAGGATATCATCAACATTCAATATATCTATTGACACGCAAGATACAACGCTGGCGTCGAGGATATCATCATCTTTTCATGAATCAGCATCTGAATACATTAAGAGCGCACGATTTGGAGAGATGCCTTCAGTTCGCCATATAAGGATGAATGATATATAAGATTTCCTAGCAATTGACAATTTAAAGGTCATCTATAAGTCATATTATTTGAAATAGGATAGTGTGCAAGATCACCTATGAGTTGATAGCCTGTAGGTCATCCGTAAGCCACAATAAAATCCTAATCGGATAGTGTGCAAGATCGTCCAAAAATTGATAGTTCAAAGGTTATTCGTAAGTCGCAACTAAATCCTTACGGAAGGATATGCAAGATTATCAAATTGATACGTCCAAGGGTTCTCTATAAGCCTTTCATATCCAAGATTGATTATGTGCAGGATTACCCAAAGACGATCAATTTGAGGGAGTATCTATAAGTCATATTGTATCCAAGGTTGGATAATGTGCAGGATTACCTAAAAGCTAGAAATTCAGAGGATGTTTGTAAGTCGCCTCGCATCCAATATCAAATAATGCACAAGATTATTCAAAGATTGATAATTTAAGGAAAATTTATAAATCAATCATCGGATATAACCAGAGAGTTCATCATTCCACATACAATAAGTGATATAGGTAACCAAAAGGGTTGCCACACCAGCACAAGATTTCACTGTTGTAGAGACTATTCTGCATAAAGTAGCGCCGGTGTCCAAAAGGGCCGCCCCACTTTGAAGACGTATTAAACCGATAAATGTCATAATTATACAACAACCAAGAGGGTTGGTGTGCTTGTTGTTTCCAGTTATTTCATTCCAAACAGGTACCATGAAGAGATGACTCCACTTTTCAGGCCACAACTTACATGGAGATATGGTAAAAGACTACCTACATCTTTCGTGAATTATTTTAGTACTAACGCTTTTTGCTTGGAAATTATGTCCAGGTAAGTTCTTGACTATGGATGTGAAGGATCCCATATTTATGGTCAAGAGGTTACAAGCCTCTTTTCTACAACTCGATCAACTTGTCACTTATTCCGAGCCAAAGATGGTCTAAAATAAAAGACTATCTTTTCTATCGATTGAGTCGAACTACAAGCAGTCTGATTCCCTGAAATCTTGGGGATATGTAGGCTGGGATCTATGTAGAAACTTGACTACATTCCAACCTCCCCCCTAATCCCTTTATTCCCCAGTTTCTCAGTTTTATCAAACACTCTAAAACTGAGATAACTTGTGATTTTTTTGAAAATCATGCTTTAAATCAAGCTCTATGAACTTCAAGTGGCCTGAATTCTCATGTAACCTGGGATTTGTAGGAAACCTAATACCGAGGTCCGACCATGACTCTATGAAACTCGTGTAAAAACCAACCTCTTTCAGATTCGAATGTATGGTCAGAAAAAAATTAGGAACCTCAACCTCCCTTTGCCCAGGGTTACTTACATCCACCCTACCCAAAGGGAGGGGGCAGTTGTTGACACCTAATTTTTGCCCTCCACAACTATGTTTAATCTCGGGTTTCTTCGATTTTCAAATAAAATCACAACAAGTATTTTTTCTAAATAAACGCATTTTAAAATATGTATTTGGGTTAAATTTGTCATTTAAGTAATAATTATATATTTTTGTATTTGCATATACGGGATTGTATAAATGATATCATTTAAATGAATATTTTTTTTTTATCAAAATTGGACTTTAGGATTATTTGGAAAATAAATTTAATAATTAAAGTCTTGATTCAAATATATTTGTCTTAAAAGATAATTTATCTGAATAAATATGTGTTTGATTTTATCGAATCCAGAAGCTCGGGGTTAAATGAGGTATTAGTTCAGTTTGAATTTTGAATTAATTGAGCCAATCTATTAAATTTGGTCATAATTAAAATCAAATTGGCCATAATTGTGATGCAATTGGCCAATTGATTTTCAATTGACCAAAACTTAAATGAAT
>NW_025889975.1:0-35768 GCF_002878395.1 Capsicum annuum | reverse complement strand
AATCACATAAACATAATAAACCCACAACATAATCACATGATTCATAATTTAAAATAGGGTTCTTGAGCTTTATGGATGAAAGGAATCCATAAATAAACACAACACATACCTTAGTTTGATTCCTGGAAGATTAACGGTGGAATTCTTGAACTTGGATCCCTCAATTGAAAACCATAGGTGTGTTCTTGAGAGAAATTGAGAGAAACAACAATATTTAGGCTTCAAAATGGTTAAATCTCGTGTTTAAGGGCTTATATAGGGTGGGGAAAATAACCAATTAGCCCTCAATCACGTTGATGTGGAAGCTAAAATTTTTGGGAGCAGAGGAATATCCAGGGTGGCGCCCTACCTAGCCCGGGGGACTATCCTAGGCGGCGCCCTGCCTAGAGCAGGGGAGATTCCTAGGCGGTGCGGGCAGATCGCCCTGAGATACTATTTTGGGCAACCAAACATGCCCTTATGCTATTCGAAAAATTCTGAAACTCACCTGGGATGTACTGCGACCTTTCCCCATCGTAACGTAACTTGAAAATCAGTAAACGAAGGTCGGAAAGGTCGTCAAATAAATCCCCAATTTTTGAAGGATTAAAATGAGACTAAGTGTTGAATACTTCGCTGAAATTTTCTAAGTGTTGGACCTTCTATAGAGCTTCAAGGAGATAAACGAGCTGAATTTAAAAGTAAGATTTTGCGGGATCTTACAGATTTGTGCAAACATGATAAGCACTTAAATCTTCAGAACTTAAAAGCAGTGATGGGTTACTTTTTAGCCTTCTTATAACCCCAAAAATTTCTATGGAGAATTAAGCTTGACTATTTCTGGTACCTTAAAAATGAGGCGGAGATGGCCTCAATAGAATCGGATGGGGAGTTTTTAAGTTTATTAGAGAATATTTCTATAGCACGATCTGAGACTTGAAAGAATAGAGAAATTTCCTAAATGCCTTATAGCCTCTCGAGAAAAAGTACAGACATCTTTGTACCATTCTGTAAGACTCTACCAGATACGGTTTCACAGACATCCTAGGACACTTGTACTCTGTGATCTAATACCAAGTTTGTAATGCCCTAAAATGGGTCCTAAGACATCGCACGGTGCTTAGGGTCACAAGTGATCCCAAGCTAACCCTTCTACTGGCATACTTTCAAGCAACTGAAATAAAATACATAAATCTAAAAAAAATCAGCGGGTATATAAAACTTTTCTGAACTGAATCAATACAAATCTGAATTTATAAGATTACAAATCTGTTGTTACAAACAAAACTGAAATTACATACATTAACACTACTGACTGACTATGAAGCCTCTACCAGTACTGACTATAGGTAGTCGGGTCATGACTCCCAACTATCCCAACTCAATACGACTGAATAAAGAAATTACAATATTTCTCAAACTGTATAACTAACTCAAGCCCTTGAATTAAAAGGACTTATCACCTGCTGACTGGAAGCTGCAAACTGACTGAATATGGTATATGTGCTACAACTTGTACCTATATTATAAGACAATGTAGCGCATAGACATATATATGGATCAGTACTTAAAGGCTGTACTGAGTATATGGGGGTGTATGCAATAGTTAAATAATATCATCACTCTTTATAGAAATCATTCACGCTGATATAAATGACTCACATAGCTTGAGCAAAAACTGAAATTTGATTCTCATAAATCATGAATAAGGGAGCATGTAGTATAAATCTCGTGAGGCATTACACCTTATTCTAAAATTTGTATCCTCTTCTTGTTCTCAAATCTTATCAACTGGATGAAATCTTAAAATAATAACTTTTAGAACATACACTTTGATCTTATGAAAATAAGGGACTTTTTTAGAAACTTAGAAATTTTAGAACTTTGGGACTTTAGAACTTTGTACCTTTGGGATTGGGAGTTTCTTCTAATCGACATAAACCATGTGAGCTGACATGGAGTCCAACGTCTTAGCCACGTTGGGGAGAGCTGTTCTACCCTTTCCATCATAATAGAACCTTAACTTTAGTGATCACTATCTTGACCTCGGGCCCATAAATCTCAATCCTATGATGGCACATAGTTCTAGGGCATGAGACCTTGGAATCATACCCAACTCGATGCTAAATACTACTCCCATACTTAGGATCAGAACTTTTAGGAAATCCACCTTAAAATAGCATAAGGGTTTATAATAAAACTGTAAGACCCCGTAAAATCCTAAGTCTAAAATTCAGCTCTTTAAGTTTTTCAAGTTCTCAGACTTAGTTTATTTTGGCATTCAAAAGTTCACATTCTCATTTCGCGACCTTAATGTCCCTAAATGGACTATATTTTCATTAATTCATGATCAGGAAGGTTAATAAGTGTTTCCGGGCAAGTTTTGGATTTTTCAGAACTCGTTAAAAACAAGTTTGGAGTTACAAAATAGTGTATCAATGGGATTATAGCGCACCACATCGCCCATCGCGTTGATCAGCTTTTGTGCAAAAAAAGTACTGAGGATTGGCATGATAAGGGCACGATGCGTCTATGTTCGTATCGATGAGATGATGCGCCGCATCGACTATAGCATCGATGCCCAATTATTTCAGTACTTAAAATATCCGCGTCCAGAGGGGTAATTTGGTTATTCTCCCACCCCTATATATGTCACAAACACGGGATTGAGGCCCCAAATCAGCTAATTACACCACTTTTTATCAAATTCTGTCAAGAAACATCAAGAACACATTAGGCTTTTCAAGTGGGGATTCAAGTTTCAAGCAAATTCTGCCGTAAAATCCATGAATTCTTTATCAAAGGTATGCGTAGTGTTCATCCATGGATTCTTGGACCTTCCACCTGTGGAGTCCAAGAATCATATTTCAATTAATGTATTGTGGTTGTATGATTGTGATATGATCGTGTTCATGATTTATGGTTGTTAATTGAGTTATAAAACATGACCTTGATATATCTTCATGAAGTGTGTGAGCTTGTTGGTTGAAACCATAAATTTGGGGGTGTTAGGGTTTTAATTTGATGAACACACCTATGCCCAAGAAAGGTGCATGCAAAGTGTTTGATAAAATTCTTTGAATAGACGAAACCATGTTTTCAGGGCTCAATCATTTCCAAATTACAAGTCCATGCTATCCTTGGTGACACAACATGATTCTCATGCTATAGTGGTGTATTATTTGTTGTGCTATGAAATATTCATGACATTGAATCCATGCAAGTAGTTTCATGTTAAGTGTATTCCCTTCCATGAACGAGAATATGATAACTATGTGAAGTAAGAAATACTTTACTTGTAATGTTATAAATTGAGGACTCCAATCTTGTGGTCAAGTTAGTCATGTGTGTCGGATTCTTTCTCTCGAGTCTTGGGGGTATTCGTACTTAAAAAATATAGTTGTATGCCTAGAGCCATATTATGTTTTATGATATCCAAACTCCAGCCATGATTCAGTACAAATCAGTCAGTTATGCGACTCAGGAAAACCTCATGATCTCAGTCAGCTATCAGATATCAGTAGTATTCCGTCAGTCAATGGAATTTGGTAAGCTCAGTCCACGTACAGTTAGTTAATAATGTTCAGTCTCTTCAGATGGGAGTAGAAGTTAGCACCGAGTGAACCCAAGGATGGGAACTCACCTACCAATTTAGGTTATGATTCTTAGCAGTCATCCTTGTGTTCCAGAACTACGTAGCCAGCGAAGGTTGAGACATCTTAACCTGTTAGATTAGGGTTGATGAGGTGGATTAACCTGTCAGTTTAGGGTTCCCACCATTCTCATTTGAGTACCTTCCAGATAAGGGTCACTCACAATTGTCCTTACCAGTGGCGCGGTATTGACACCCCTCCAATCGGGGCAGAGATTGGACCCCAACTTAGCTATATGCATTATTGGGCATGTCAGTAAAACAACTACCTCCCACAGTTTCAGACTCAGCCTCAGTAAAAAAACTCAGATAGTTCTTCAGATATAAGTATACCAGGACTGTTAGATACTATCAAATTCAGTCATGGTACGAAACTCAGATAGTTATATCAGATTCAGGACTGCTAGGCACAGTCGTCCATGTTATCAAAACTATAGTATTAGTCATGTTAGTTAAAAATAAACCATATATTAGCGTACAGATCTAACTATCACGTATTCACTATTCCAGTTACTATGTATGTATGTTTGCACTCTTACGTTCATATCAGTTAGTCGGTTAGCATTGTTTATGCATGTAAACCCTTTGTATTTAGCCTACCTCACTCGTATACACAGTACTTTCAGTTGTACTAATGCATTTGCACTATGGTGCTTTCTTTTATGTTACACCATAGGATCAGAGACACTAGTTCCAGATTAGCAGTAGCATTTCAGTCGTAGAGTAGCAGTGAGTCCTCATCCATTTGAGGACGATATTATTTTATTACATTTATTATTTCAGTTCAGTTTTGCTAGATGGAGTTTGTTGGAGACATATTCCTTCAACTCCTTATTTTAGATAGTATTTAGAGGCTTTCAGATTCAGTTCAGATTTTTAGAATTAGACTTCAGTTGTTTTGGGGTATCTGTCACCTACATAGATGTTATGATTTATCAAATACGTCATACAGTTGAACCTTATGGCATATTATTTATGTTTTCTGCATTATTATATCATATATTGCAATATACAGGGTGGTGTATGTGTTCAGGATAGTTCAGAGTCATCTCTAGTTTTCAAGGTGAAAGAAAAGAAAGACAGGGATCCTAGCCTTGTCAAGCTAAAAGTGTAACTTCAGAATCAAAAAGTAGAGGTTTTCTCCCAAGGGAGAGATGGTGTTCTTCGTTTTCAGGGTCGTTTTTGTGTTCCTGATGTAGATGAATTAAGGCAGCGAATTCTTGCAAAAGTTCATGGTGCACAATACTTTATTCATCCAGGGGCCACTAAGATGTATCACAACCTGCGGGAGATCTATTGGTGGAGTGGGATGAAGAAGGATATTGCAGATTTTGTGGTTAAGTGCTTTACATGTCAGCAGGTTAAGATAAAGCATCAGAAACCTAGTGGTTCAATGCAGGAGTTCACCATTCCTACTTGGAAGTGGGAAAGAGTGAATATAGACTTCGTGATAGGTTTGCCTCAAACTCATCATCGGCATAATTCAGTTTGGGCTATTGTAGATAGAATGACCAAGTTAGGTTATTTCCTTCCAGTTCGTACTTCTTATTCAGCTGAGGATTACACCAAACTCTATATCAGGGATTTGATCAGATTATACGGTGTCCCATTATCTAGCATCTCAGATAGAGGTACCTAGTTTACCTCTCACTTCTGGAAACATTCCAAAAGGATCTTGGTACCCAAGTTTATCTCAGTACAGTGTTTCACCCTCAGACAGATTGTCAAGCAGAAAGGACTGCTCAGACTCTTGAAGATATGCTAAGGGTGTGTGCATTCGATTTCAAGGGAAGTTGGGATGACCATCTTCCTTTGATTGAATTTGCATACAACAATAGCTATCATTCCAGTATTCAGATGGATCCATTCGAAGATCTCTATGGTAGGAGATGTAGATCTCCAATTGGTTGGTTTGAAGTTAGTGAGGCCTCAGTCATAGGTCCTAACTTGGTATTCGACACTTTAGAGAAAGTTCAGTTGATCAGAGAAAGACTCCAGGCTGATCAAAGCTGATAGAAGTCTTATGCAAATATTTGTAGAAAGGATCTCGAGTTTGAGGTTAGTGACTATGTCTATCTTAATATCTCTCCCATGAAAGGAGTGAAGAGGTTCGGCAAGAAAGGGAAACTCAGTCCCCGTTATGTCGGTCCCTTTAGGATTATCAGTTGTTTCAGCAAGGTGGCTTATGAGCTCGAATTGCCTTCACACCTAGCCTTAGTTCATACAGTCTTCCATGTCTCTTTGCTCAAGAAGTGCATAGGTGACCCAGTAGTTGTAGTCCCTATTCAGAGCATTGACATTCAGAACAACCTCTCTTATGAGGAAATCCCAGTCAAAATTCTTGACTATCAGACTCGTAGACTGAGGAACAAAGAAGTCCCACTAGTCAAAGTTCTTTGGAGAAATCAGTCCGTTAAGGGAGCTACTTAGGAAGAAGAAGCACATATGCGTACCAAGTATCCTCACCTCTTCTCAAACAATTCAGATCAAGATCAAGGTAACAGTTCCCCTTAAGCTTATTCAGTTTCATGTTCTTGTTCATGTTCCCAGTATAAACTTGGTATCAAGTACCACCTCATACTCAGTCATGCATACATGTATCAATCCAGTATTTAAATCATGCATCATATATGCATTCTCATTATGAGTTACCCAGTTCATCTGAACACTCAAATATGCAGTTATGAATTAGTTACATATGCATCAGATATGCATGTTCAGTATGATATATTCAGTTTATAAGTCACGTCAGCCATGAGATCATGTTCCAGTTATTCAAGTTCAGTTCATGTCAGGTCTATTGTTTCCCCTCTCAGTCAGACTCATTCGAGGACGAATGTTCTCAAGGGGGAGATATTGTAATACCCCGTAAAATCCAAAGTTTAAAATTCATCTCTTTAAGTTTTTCAAGTTCCCAGACTTAGTTTATTTTGGCATTCAAAAGTTCGCATTCTTATTTCGCGACCTTAATGTCCCTAGATGGCCTATATTTTCATTAATTCATGATTAGGAAGGTTAATAAGTGTTCCTCGGCAAGTTTTAGATTTTTCAGAACTCGTTAAAAATAAGTTCGGAGTTGCAAAATAGTGTATCAATGCGATTATGGCGTGCCACGTCTCCCATCACATTGATCAGATTTTGTGCAGGAAAAGTACTGAGGCTTGGTGCGATAAGGGCGCGATGCGTTGATGTTCGCATCAATGAGACGATGTGCCGCGTCGACTATGGCATCGATGCCTAGTTATTTCAGCACTTAAATATCTGTGTCTATAGGGGTAATTTGGTCATCATCCCACCCCTATATAAGTCCCAAACACGGGATTGAGGCCCCAAATCAGATAATTACACCACTTTTCATCAAATTCTCTCAAGAAACATTAAGAACACATTAGGGTTTTCAAGTGCGGATTTAGTTTCAAGCAAATTCCACCGTAAAATCCATGGATTCTTAATCAAAGGTATGCGTAGTGTTCATCCATGGATTCTTTCCATCCGTAGAGTCCAATAATCATATTTCAATTAATGTATTGTGGTTGTATGATTTTTTTATGACCAAGTTCATGATTTATGGTTGTTAATTGAGTTATAAAACGTGACCTTGATGTATCTTCATAAAGTGTGTGAGCTTGTTAGTTGAAACCATGAATTTGGGGGTGTTAGGGTTTTAATTTGATGAACACACCTATGCCCAAGAAAGGTACATGCAAGGTGTTTGATAAAATGCTTTGAATAGAAGAAACCATGTTTTCAAGGCTCATTCATTTCCAAATTACAAGTCCATGCTATCCCTAGTGACTCAACATGATTCTCATGCTATAGTGGTATATTGTTTATTGTGCTATGAAGTGTTCATGATATTGAATCCATGCAAGTAGTTTCATGTTAAGTGTACTCCCTTCCATGAACGAGGATATGATAACCATGTGAAGTAAGAAATCCTTTACTTGTAATATTATGAATTGAGGACTCCAATCTTGTAATCAAGTCAGTCATGTGTGCTAGTTTTCTTCTATCGAGTCCTGGGGGTATTCGTACCCAAAAAATATAGTTGTGTGCCTAGAGCGATGTCATGTTTCACGATATCCAAACTCCATCCATGATTCAGTAGAAATTAGTCAGTCATGTGACTCAGGAAACCTCATGATCTCAGTCAGCTATCAAATATCAATAGTATTTCATCAGTCAATGGAATTCAGTAAGCTCAGTCCACGTACAATCAGTTAAATCATATTCAGTCTCTTCAAATGAGAGTAGAAGTTAGCACCGAGTGAAACCAAGGATGGGAACTCACCTACCAGTTTAGGGTATGATTCTTAGCAGTCATCCTTATGTTCCAGAACTATGTAGCCAGCATAGGTTGAGACATCTTAACCTGTCAGATTAGAGTTGATGATATGGATTAACCTATCAGTTTAGGGTTCCTACCATTCTTATTTAAGTACCTGCCAGATAAGGGTCACTCATAGTTGTCCTTACCAGTGGCGCGGTATTGACACCCCTCCAGTCGAGGCAGAGATTGGACCCCAACTTAGCTATAGGCGTTATTGGGGCATGTCGGTTAAACAACTACCTCCCACACTTTTAGAATCAGTCTTAGTAAAAAAACTCAGATAGTTCTTCAGATATCACTATACCAGGACTGTCAGATACAGTCAAATTCAGTCGTGGTACGGAACTCAAAAAGTTCCATCAGGTTCTGGACTACCAGGCACAGTCACCCATGTTATCAGAACTATAGTATCAGTCATGTTAGTTAATATTAGACCATGTATTAGCGTACAGATCTAACTATCACGTATTCACTATTCCAGTTACTATGTATCCATGTTTGCACTCTTACGTTCATTTCAGTTAGTCAGTTAGCATTGTTCATGCATGTAAACCCTTTTACATTTAGCCTACCTCACTTATATACTCCGTACTTTCAGTTGTACTGATGCATTTGCGCTATGGTGCTTTCTTTTATGTTACACTATAGGTTCAGAGACACGAGTTCCAGATTAGCAGTAGTATTCCAGTTGCAAAGTAGCAGTGAGTCCTCATCTATTCGAGGATGATATTATTTTATTACATTTATTATTTCAGTTCAGTTTTGCTAGACGTATTTAGTTGGAGACATGTTCCTTCAACTCTTTATTTCAGACAGTATTTAGAGGCTTTCAAATTCAGTTTAGATTTTTAGACTCATACTTCAGTTGTTTTGGGGTATCTATCACCTACATGGATGTTATGATTTATCAAATACGTTATTCAGTTGAATCTTATGGCATATTGTTCATGTTTTCCGCATTATTACATCATATATTGTAGTATACAGGTACAGATATCAGTCATGGGTTAGCTTGTGGTCCTTCAGGGTCATAAGCATCGTGTAGCATTCCGGTTCAAAAAATCGGGGTGTTACAAAAAACCAATTATGCTTTTCTTTCTTATAAATTATGAACTATATGAATAATGTGGATTCCTTATCTTAGCTTAGGATCAAAAGATCTAATCATGCTTATCAAAGCATGCTAAAAATATAAGCTTCTTGAAATATCAAAACTCAATCTTAGGGATTAACGCTCATGCTTCAAACTCATGTCAAAACATCTCAAAATTCATGCTTGATAACATAAACATTCGTAAATCATATTAAAATCTGAAAATTTCAGCAATGCTCATGAAAATATAAACAAACTCATGAAATTTATCCTCAATGGCTCTCAAAAACTCAAAATCTTGTAAGTAGTGATAATGGGTATGAATCCCAATTTAGAACTCATACATAAACATTCAAAAGCATAAAAAAACATCCAACTCAATATGCTTCTTGAAAATACTTCAACACCACCAAAATAATAAGATCATGAATCTCAATATCATACTTAAACTAACTTTTAAAAATCTGAAAAATTGTGTTATGCGCATAAATACATGAAAATAGTTATGCAATTCAATATCTAATCACTTGTAAACCCATAATCTTCAAACAATATAAATTGGGTATAAACTCTAACTTCAATTTCATGAAAAATCACTTAAAAATTCAGTAATTTATAAGTTAAAACAAGTTTTGGGCACAAGGATGAAAGGATTGTCTTTGTTGAAACCTCACATACCTCAAATTATAACTCTTGAATGAACTCTTGTATTTGGGTTGCTATTCGTAAAATTATTGGGTGCTTCTTGTAGCTCTTGCAATGGGGATTCCGAATCTTGAAAAATTATTAAAAAGCTACGGTTAAATTGTGAGTTCTCTTGAACTTTGGGTTGAAACCCTAGGATGAGTTCTTGGTAATTTTTGATGAAAGTGACTATAATTTGGAGTTATGGGGATTAAATCACGTGTTAGAGCTGAAAGGGGGTTGGGAAAATACCCATTTTACCCTTAATAACACGAAAATAGAACCTGGAAATTGGGTGTGTGCGACAGAGCATGCATCACACGCTAATCGCACGATGCTACAGTCTCAGTCACAAAAATGGCCATAACTTTTCGCTCGGGTATCAGATTTTGGATAAATTGGTATCATTAAAAAGATAATTCAACCATCTACAATTTAGTGGGTCTTCAGATGAAAAACTCCATGTATATAAATAGTTATACATGTTTGAAGTAGACCCTTTTAGAATTGGAAATCGAATTTTAGAAGAATCAAATAATTTTAGCTCAACTTTGTTCTAAGTCATTTTTATGAATATTTTTCACCTCTAAACTACTTCATAGACTAACATAATGATCATGAAACTTGTATTCACACAATAATCACTTGAATTAGAGCTTATACACATAGGAACGATGGTTCAAAGACTAGCCCAAAAACCCAGGGTAGTACTACTACCTTTCTTGGGTATTGGATGCTGAAATTCATTTGGATACTATGGGTATTGGAGACACCATTAAAAAAAATAAAGCATTAAATCAAGATCGTGCTAAGCCCATGATATTCTTGCATCATCATATTATCAAAATTTTAAATATTGAATATCTTATTGTTAAGGATCCACTTGTTTTGTGGAATAATCTAAAAGAAAGGTATGATCACCTAACAATGGTCGTACATCTAAAAGCATGATATGATTGAATGCATCTTAGATTTCAAGTCTATATGTTTGTTCATGAGTATAATTCTACCGTGTTTAGAAATTTTTCTCAATTGAAATTATTTGGAGAGACTATAAATGATGTTGATATGATGAAAAAACACTCTCCACCTTTCATGCCTTGAATGTGCTCTTGCAGCAGCAATATCGAGAGAAAGGTTTCAAGAAATATACTGAACTAAATTCTCACCTTCTTGTGGCTGAACAAAATAATGATTTATTAATGTAAAATCATGAGCTTCGACCTACTGGATCTATACCATTTCCTGAAGTGAATGAGGTGTAATCCCACCATGCTAAGCATGAAAAGGGTCACGGATCTGGTCGTAGACGTAGACGGGTTCATCAACGTAACTATGGTCAAAAAAGAAATAATATTCCTGGTGTTAGTCATGCATCAAATAAATAGTTCTGTCAAAAGGAACAAGGAAAGAGTGACAAATGTAAAGCAGGTAAAACATGTGTTTGTTTTCGGTGTGGTGCAAAAGGACACTATGTGCGGGACTGCCGTATTCCCAAAGATTTGGTTGAGCTTTGTCAAGCATCACTAAAGAAAAAGGAGAAAAATTTTGAAGCTAATTGTGTCTCTGAAAATCATGTTGACATTGCTCATTTAGATGTAGCGGATTTCTTCGTTAGATCACCTAATTGGTGATGGTTTTATGGCTATGGAAGAGTGAACAATTTTTAATATTTGTCAGTAATAGTAGTGTAATGAATAAATGTTAAAGTAGTTGTTCTGTTTTATTAGTACTTTTATTTTAGTCATATTATCATAAGTTTGTTAGTAATTTATTTTCGGTTTGTTCCTATCACATTTTAATATTGCAATGTATTATCCGCTTACGAAAAATAATAATAATATTTTGCTCATTAAATTATAGCATTAAATGGTAGTCTTAATTCTTGCATCTTTTTGGATATCATAAAATATAGTTCATCGGGTTATGTCTATACAGAAGCATTTAATCAAAGTACTTATAAGTTTTCTTTGACATGGACTAACTATTATTATTAATATCATTTTCACAACAAGTGCATGAAAAAGAAATTTTAGTACTTGTGACTTTTTATTAATACTTACAATGAAAGTGAACATCACTTAGTTGATTGCTCAAATTTATTATACTACTTAGTGTTGACTTTGTAGTTTATCTATTATTAATATTTAATATATATTTATTTTGTGTATGCCATTTTATTTGAAGATATGGATGGTTTTTAAAGCAAGTTGTGCAATTATGAAGACATTTGCTTAATTGATTCTGGTACAATACACACAACATTTAAAAATCAGAAATATTTTTCTCATTTAAATATGGGTAAAATAAATGTTACTACGATTTCTGGTAGCACTAATTTGATTGAAGACTTTGGAAGAGCCATTATAATTTTGCCTAAGGGAGCTAAACTTATCATAAATAATGCTATGTTTTCTCCTAAGTCTCGGAGAAACTTGTTGAGTTTTAAAGATATCCGTGAAAATGACTATCATATAAAGACAATGAATGAGTTGAATCATGAATATCTAGGCGTTACCAAGAATGTCTCTTGGAAGACATGTTTTATAGAAAATTTTCCTGTTTTATCTTCTGGCTTGTATTGGACAAAAATTAGTGTGGTTGAGGAACATTCTATAGTAAACCCAAAGTTTACTAATTTCAATATCTCTGAACTTTGGCACGATCAATTGAAACATCCTGGATCTATAATGATGAGATGAATTATAGAAAATTCAAACGAGCATCCATTAAAGAACATGAAGGTTCTTTCAAATAATGAATTTTCTTGTACTGCCTTTTATCAAGGCAAGTTAACTGTGAGACCATCACCAATTAATGTTGAGATTGAGTTCCCTGCATTTTTAGAACGTATACGAGGGGATATTTATGGACCTATTCATCCACTTAGTGGGTCGTTCAGATATTTCATGGTCTTAATTGATGCTTCTTCTAGATGGTCTCATGTATGCCTATTGTCATCTCGCAAAATAACATTTGTAAAATTATTGGCATAAATAATACAATTACAGGCACAGTTTCCTAATAATCAGGTCAAATCTATTCGCCTTGATAATGCTGCAAAGTTTTCATCCCAAGCATTTAATGATTATTTCTTATCAATCAGGATAAAAGTTGAACATCGTGTAGCACATATTCACACTCCAAATGGTCTTGCTGAGTCATTAATTAAACGTTTGCAATTGATAGCAAGACCATTTGTAATACTCCGTACTTCTACCTAGCTTAAAATCATCCCAAGAATATTAAAGACTTTCTTTAAAAGATGAATCGACTTTTATACATTTGGAATTTTCAAGATTTTAACTTTTTGTTGTGTAGAAAATTAATAAGCTTTCCATCGATACCAAATTTGCCTAAATCCAATAACCGGGTAAGAAGCTATGGCGATTTAAAGTTTCAGCTGTTAAACACCATTATTTAGGCTAGTAGCGCATCGCGGAGTGTGTCAAAATAACAATTGTTAATTTCTAGTGTTGCTCCGCAATAATGGCATGTCTCGCCCAACTTCCAGGTCGCAAAATAAGTGGCAATACGATAGCTTCACATCGTGCTATCTCCCAATTTCCCAGTTGATAATTTCTAGTGACACGGCGCGATAGCGCTGCATCGCGCCAGCCTGCCAAATCGGGATATTTTGACAAAAATTAAAAGTTTCATCCAGGGCTAAAATAGTCTTTTCCCAAAGCCTTAACACGTCCAGGTACGGGATTTAATCCCTAAAAAAGTGTTGAATCATTATTATTCACCTTTCTCCAAATTCAAGAACATTCTCTCTCAAGAAAACAAAACCCTAGCTCTCAAGAATCAAGATCAAGCTCAAGAATTTCTACAAGAATCTTTAAGGAATTACGTTCTAAGGTATGTCAAGTGTTGATTCATGGGTTCCTTTCACCCATGAAGCTCAAGAATATCTTTTCAAAATCCAAAGATATGTGTATTTATGAATCTTCATGATGTAGTTGAATTGAAATTCATATTCATGTTGTTGTTGGGTTTTGATTCATGTTTTAAATTACATGTTCCAATGATTGATCCTCGTATGTGATGTTTTGCATAATACTCATGAAAAACTCTTCAAATTGCAAATTGATTTATGCAACCATGATAATTAGATGCATTGATGATGGTATAACCAAAGTATGCTCCCCATGTGTTTGATAAAATGCCTATGTGAAGGAAAAGTGCCATTATAGCATGTTAATATGAAATCCCCATTTATGTACAAGTTAATGCATGTCAAGTGTTTGATGAAATGTCTTAGTCAATGAATTATGGATATATATATAGCCATTGTTGTGCTTTTGAACTTGTGTTATGATTTACTTTTGTGCTATCGAGTCCTAGGGGTATTTATACTCGACAATTTAGTTGTGTTCCTAGAGTTAGTTTCAATTTCATGATAATCTCAGTCATGCCATGATTAGTAGAATTTAGTCAGTTACATGACTCGGGAAAATTAGAATTCAGTAGTATTTCGCCAGTCCACGAAACTCAGTGAACTCAGTCCAGTTTATCTCAGTATAATCAGTTTAGTGTCTACTCATATGGGAGTAGGATTCAGCACCTAGTGAGCCCAAGGATGGGAACTCACCTACTAGTAGAGGGTGTGATTCTTAGAAACAATCCTTTCGCTCCAGAACTACGTAGCCAACGTAGGTTAAGAGATCAAACCTGCTAGATGAGGGTAGATGAGGTGGCTTAACCTATTAGATGAGGGTCCCATCATTCTCTTTAGAGTACCTATTAGATAAGGGTCACTCACAGCTTGTCCTTACTAGTGGTGCGGTATTGACACCCTTCCAATTGGGGTTACACATTGAACCCCAACTCAGCTATATTGCTTTATTCGGGACATATCGGTTAGATAACTACTTCCCACGGACTCAGTCTCAGTCTCATTAATAGAACTCAGATAGTTCTACAGAATTCAAGACTGTCAAATATAGTCAATGCAGAATAGTACAGAACTCAGCTAGTTCCATCAGAACCTCGACTGTCAGATACAGTCGCTCAGTATCAGTTATCAGTATTCAGGCTCAGTAGTCAGTACCATCATGAATTCAGTTACAGTCATTATTCATTCATGTATTCTCACGTTCATGTTATATAGTTAGTTAGCATTGTTCATACATTTGAACCCCATGCATTCATCCTACCTCACTTGCATACCAGTACATTCAATTGTACTGATGCATTTGCGTTATGGTATTTTATACCATAGGTTCAGAAGTACGAGTTCCAGAGCATTAGTAGCAGCTATATTTAGCAGTGAGTCCTCATCATTCGAGGATGATATTATTAGTTATTTCATTATTTCAGTTAGCTTTCAGTAGATAGAGTTAGGTAGGAACATGTCCCATCAACTCCTTATTCAGACAGTTCAGTCAGCTAGAGGCTTTTCAGACTACAGTATGTTCAGACAGTTTATTTCAGTTGTTTTAGGTATTTCATACCCCACCCAGATGTTATATTTTATCAGATATTATGTCTCAGTTTTGAACCTTATGGCTTTCAACCTTTATTTTTGCATTTATATAGTATATTATGCAGTGTTGAGGTACAGATATCAGTCATGGGTTAGTTTGTGGTCCTTTAGGGTCATGAACACCGTGTAGCATTCTGGGCACCATATTTGGGGCGTTACACCATTGCTTATGAAAAGTAAGTTGCCCACCTTTGTTTGAGGTCATGCAATTTTGCATGTTGCAACACTTGTTCGTCTCAAACCGATAAATTATCATAAACTTTCTTCGTTGTAGTTGGTTTTGGGTCAAGAGCCTAATATATTTCATTTGAGAATTTTTAGATATGTTGTGTTTGTGCCTGTGGCACCACCACAATGCACTAAGATGGGCCCCCAAAGAAGGTTAGAAATATATGTTGGGTATAAATCACCCTCTATTATTCGCTACCTTGAACCATTAACTGAAGATATGTTTATTGTTCAATTTATAGATTGTCGATTTGATGAGACTATTTTTCCAAAATTAGGGAGAGAAAATAATGAAATCAAAAGAGAAATGTTGTGGAAAACCCATGACACGACCCGAACTAGGGCCTGGCCGTAACGGATATCCCAAACCATTAAGGCCCGGATGCCCTTCTCTATCTGGTAATCATGCACAACATTCATATAAATAAAGAAGATGTAGAAATAAAATCTGCTACGGAAACATGGTCAATTCTGAATTCAACATAAGTATGGAAACTATAAATACACTACATCTAAATAACATCTGACTCAGTCTGCTAAATCTCTACTAAATGAAAATCTAACACTGTCTAAAACTGGGACAAGGCCCCCAGTAGAACAAACAGAAATAAATGACATAATCTAAAAAGATAGGCCTTCCAGAAAAGAGAAATCTCACCAACTGGACACTGCAACTCTATCTGATAAGTCCTACTGCTTTTTTGGACCCCTAGACTGAGCCTCAAAGCCTGGAGGGAGGAGGGGGTCAATACATATATACTGGTATGAATAGCAAATCCAAAATAACAATTTTATCCAACATATATTAGAGCAATGTAAAACAGTTTTCACAAACATATAACATAGTAAGAAATCACATGGGCAGTTAAAAGACTATGTATGATTATCACGACTCTGAGAAATTTGTATTACTTCTGCGTTAGGTGGTATACCCTACAATTCTTACAATTCCATGGGCTATATGGAAACTTTCATTAACTCGATAGTGAAGCCCCCAACACAAGTGTACCGTAAGGGTCGGAGTCTCTGAATCTACTATGCCACACGGTCGTCACCAGCGTACAATAATAATCTATCTGTATTGGCAAATAAGGTTTCAGGCTAAGAGTTACTTGAACTCGCGCCTTCTTCGGGTAACCACCTAACCCCCTTTAATCCCCTTTTTAAAACTCTATCAAATCATGCAGACTCTAAAAACATGCTCTGAAAACGCATTCCGAAAACATATTCTGAAAACATAATCTGTCATGGCATAAATACATATGGTATCGTCAGACCATTACTTACAAGTCATATCTCTGAGCCATTGTTAGTCTGTCATAAATCTCTGTTTTCAAAACACAAGTTTTGGGACCACCATTTCAATAATTCAATTCAAAGAGACTTTTTCTCAAACCTCATGTAAACACATGCAAAGGACTCATCTTTGTCAAGCATTTCAATAACACAAGGTGGTCATGTCAAAATTCTCAATTCACATGCAATTCTTTCTTTCAAACACAAGAACACATTTATATTAAGAAACACCCTCTCAACAATTTTAAATCATACTCAAATGCTATAATATTGCGAAGACATCTTCTAAATCACAAAACCATAATCTTTAATTCAATACAAGAGAGGGAGTTCATAATTTATGTTCTCAAACAATCTTAAATCTCAAATTTCATACATATATATATATACATGTAAATCAATTTAGGGGATAAGACCACAAGGTCAAAACAATAATAACATTAAAACATTCGAAATATGTAATTTAAGCCCATGTAGTTTTTAGGATAAACCCCACGTACCTCTATTTCAAAAATTAATGGATGCTTCTTGAAGCTTACGATACGAGGATTCCAAATCTCTAATTATCTTCTAAAACCCACGGTTAAATCTTGATTTATTTGGATTACTAATATGGAACCCTAGAGAGTGTTCTTCAATATTTTTGGTGAAAGTATCAATGATATGGGTATTTGGGAGCTTAATCCCATGTTAAAGTTGATAAAGGGAATCAAAATACCTAAAATACCCTTAATGAAATGGACAAGGGTGCTGAAAATAGATTGGACGCGGTATGCCAGGCGGCGCCTGGCCTAGAGCACTGGTGTACCCCAGGCTTCGCCCACCTTAGAGCGGTGGAGTAGCCCGGGCGGCGCCTGCCTTAGCTTGGTGGGGTACCCCAGGCGACGCCCCCTTATCACCCTGAGCTACTGGAATTGAACACCAAACATTCCCTTAGGCTCATCTAAAAATTTCAAAACTCACCCGAGATGTACTACGACCTTGACCCATCTCAACGCAACAAGAAAATCCAAAATTGAAGGTTGGGAGGACTGAAAATAAAATCCCCTAAGTTTAAGAGCTAAAAATGAGACTAAGTCTCTTGACACTTAGGATATTTTCAAGTTTCCATGGTTAAGAGTACACTACTAGGGGCTAGTTCATGCACAAATTTTATGATGCGTTACATTATACTGTCCTTGGGATCATTCGTCCCCGAATGATGACACGAAAAATAGTCAAGAACGATTTCAAGTATACTCAGGCATAGGAAAGAAAACATAGGACAAAAACGGTACCTTTCATTTCATTATTCCCTGGATCAAACACGCTTGGGTATCTAACTCGCATGTCCTCTTCGGATTCCCAAGTAGCCTCTTCAACTTTCTGATTCCTCCACAACACTTTAACTGAGGCTTGTTTTGCAGAAATTTCGAATTTTGAAGAGAGTCACCACTTAATTTTGAAAAGGAATTAAGAAACCTTTATAAAACACTTTAAACGATCTAAAATAGAAAAATCATTTTAAGTTAGAGATTCTAGATAAGCGGTTCCTATTAACGTTTTAGGAAGGTGTTAGGCACCTAAAACGTCCGCTAACTTGCGGTTATCCGAACTGTTTGAAAATCATCTTTCGATTAACCTTGAAAAAATATTGATTTGTTGGAAAAAGTAATTTGTTTAGGAAATATTTTTAAGGTTTATGCAAAACCAGTTTTTAGCAACTTAGTTAGGGATTTTAACTAGGTTCGCAAGAAAACACATAAAACAAATTAGAAAAAGGGAAAGGGAAAGGGTAGAAGCAGAAGGACTTGAGCCATTAGGCCCAAATCGACAACCTTGTCCTAATCTAGATATTGGCCTTTCAGCCCATCTTCCACCTATCCTAATTCTATGTTTTCGAGCCTTTAGCTCGAGTCTCGCTTCTCCTGTATTAAGTACAACTTTGGCTTTGAGGACAAAATGAATAAATAAATGAAGACGACAATAAGTAAATAAACAAAATAATAAATGAGACTTTAGGGTCTCGTAGCCGCTTTAAATGATGGGACTTTAATCCATTTGTTCTTCTTTCGACTTCTCGTATCCATATGCTACATGCTTTACTTTGGGCTTTTATTCAGGCCTGACTCGATAGACATGGTGAGCCTCGGTGACCCATTAATAGATGCAAGGGTAAAGAGTCCATCCAGACTCCAAGTGGATTCACATGCAAGGAAAGAGATAAAGGAGATTAATACGCGTTCATAGTACCAAATGCCACATAAATAAATAGTATGATGCAAAGGAATTCGTGGTCATCCAAAATATAAAATTTCAAGAGAAATGAATTGACTTCACACATACATAGTGATTGAAAATAGGAGCAATTTTTTTATATAAAAAAAAATCGATGTGCGCAGAGATTGATTATTTATTCTATTACTAAAACTCAAGGTAGCAACAAAGAGTTAGAAGGAATAAGGAAACAACCAAAACAGAACTTCTCCCACAGAGTAATCACATTAATTAGGCATGTCACCACACAATAGCCCACAAACAACTTTTACCCTATTGAATTTTTCTACCAAACGATAACACGAAAAAGAAGATGGCTTTAAATAAAACGTGAACATGATTTTTTGTTTAAACGGATGCAAAACTCTTAACCTTAGGTACCGAAATGAATCGGAAAGGCGGGAAGGAGCAATACAACTAAAAACGCTTTCTTATCCAACAACAATAAGAATGATGTAAGAAGAGGTGCATTTAACAGACAAGTCAATAGGATACTAAAAGTTTTATACAGGTGGTATACAAGCTAATACGAGTTAGTAATGACTTAGGAAAAGCTAGTTTTAGAATCAATTTTCAACTAAGAACTACAAGTGTACATGTTAAACTTATATCGAAAAAGGTAAAGTAAGGGAATACACACTATAAATAGAAAAGACTTCTTTTATTTAACTTTTATAAAGAAGTGTCACAAATGCGGCTCCTAAGAACAAATCCCAAAGAAGATGCAAAATCATTTGAACCCATCATCTTGTCCAGCTTCTAATTTTATGGACCTATCCTTTTACCAAAAGAGGGTCACTGCACTTTTACTCAAATTGAAACATTCGGATAAGCACATCTTATAGAGTATAAGGTGTATAAACATGAAAATTCTATAACATACATTCCATAAATGAATAATCTCAAGTACACATGGTACATAAACCATCAGTTGTGGCAACAACATAATATGCAAATATTTTCCTCCCAAAATATAGAGCACATACACAACTGTTTTACGCAGTACCTAATAGAGTTGATTAGAACAAGCAATTTCATAAGACAGTTTTCATCATACACTAATCAGCTCATTCGAACATGAATCACGAACGGCAATCAAATAAAACAGATGAAACCACTGTAAATTATTTCATATAAGGTCCTATGGCCCATAAGGCTTCCTATAGCAAGCAATTTCTAGCCCAGAAAATTATCGCAAACATTTTTATATTTACGTAATGGCGAGATCAGGTAGAAATTAAATAGAACTAAACGAAACGATGAGTTACCTGCTTCAGGGTAGCAAAACGGGACTCGAGCTCTTGATGGAATCTCGATCACCACCAGAGAATAGTGTCGCTGTCAATTCGGAAGTTATGACCAGTCAACGAACCTTTAGGTCTTCCGTTTAAACGAGCAAGTTTCAAAAGAAGAAGAATGGAAACCAAAAAACTTCACCAAAGGAATCGCTCATTCTCAAAATTTTTTCTTCCACCTCCCTCAGTTTTTTCCTCCTTTCAAATACCTCTCTCTAAGAAGAAATTTTCCTTTAAAATTTGAACATAATAACTTTTGAACCGAAAAGGGAAGAATAAAGAACAATCTCTCTTTTCAGGTTACTGAATGAGCTTTTTCACCTTCTTTCGAAAACCAAAAAAAATCTTAGCCTAGTTTCTCGAATTATTTTCGAACCCTAGAATCTCTCGCTCTCCCCCCCCCCCTTTTTCAACTCAATGAATGAGCTTTTTATAGTCACAAGAATGAGGGTCCTCTCTCGATGGCCTTCGTACACGGTGCCCCCATTTTTTGGGATTCTTCCCAAAATGGATTGAAAATCATGGACCAATAGAAAAGAGAAACAAATGGAATACACCCCTAAACCAATGAAAATCCTCCAAACGTGTACGAAATCATACCTATTATCTCGAGAATCACGGGGTTGAGCCGTTAGGGGGGACAACTCATCGGATCCTGGAAGCTTCGAGGGTTTTCTCATATGAGACACATGAGGAGGGTTGCGAACTGGTTGATTTCAGGTGGATTTCGATCTGGTAGGGTCGGGTTCGATTGGATTTGGGTTGAGTTCATTCATTTGCTGGAGTTGTACTCTATTTTTGGTTGTTTGTACAATGGAGATTAGGTATAAGGTTGAGTTTTTATAGTTGAGACCGTGTTGTTTGGTGAGGTTGATATTGGTGTTGTTTTTCTATTTAAGAGAATAAGGGTGTGGGTCGGGTTATTTTATTGGGCTGGTAATTGTGAATTTTGGGTTTTATTTGGGGATTTGGCCAATTCATTTAAGTTTTGGTCAATTGAAAATCAATTGGCCAATTGCATCGCAATTATGGCCAATTTGATTTTAATTATGACCAAATTTAATAGATTGGCTCAATTAATTCAAAATTCAAACTAAACTAATACCTCATTTAACCCCGAGCTTCTGGATTCGATAAAATCAAACACATATTTATTCAGATAAATTATCTTTTAAGACAAATATATTTGAATCAAGACTTTAATTATTAAATTTATTTTTCAAATAATCCTAAAGTCCAATTTTGATAAAAAAAAATGTTCATTTAAATGATATCATTTATACAATCCCGTATATGCAAATACAAAAATATATAATTATTACTTAAATGACAAATTTAACCCAAATACATATTTTAAAATGAGTTTATTTAGAAAAAATACTTGTTGTGATTTTATTTGAAAATCGAAGAAACCCGAGATTAAACGTAGTTGTGGAGGGCAAAAATTAGGTGTCAACAACTGCCCCCTCCCTTTGGGTAGGGTGGATGTAAGTAACCCTGGGCAAAGGGAGGTTGACATTCCTAATTTTTGTCTGACCATACATTCGAATCTGAAAGAGGTTGGTTTTCGCATGAGTTTCATAGAGTCATGGCCAGACCTCGGTATTAGGTTTCCTACATATCCTAGGTTACATGAGAATTCAGGCCACTTGAAGTTCATAGAACTTGATTTAAAGCATGATTTTCAAAAAATTCACAAGTTATCTCAGTTTTAGAGTGTTTGATAAAACTGAGAAACTGGGGAATAAAGGGATTAGGGGGGAGGTTGGAATGTAGTCAAGTTTTCTACATAGATCCCAGCCTACATATCCCCAAGATTTCAGGGAATCAGACTGCTTGTAGTTCGACTCAATCGATAAAAAAGATAGTCTTTTATTTTAGATCATCTTTGGCTCGGAATGAGTGACAAGTTGATCGAGTTGTAGAAAAGAGGCTTGTAACCTCTTGACCATGAATATGGGATCCTTCACATCCATATTCAAGAACTTACCTGGACATAATTTCCAAAACTCTAAGTGTGTTGCCACCCGAATTTGAAAAAAAGAGAAGGTTACCCTCGGCATGTGTTTAAAAATATCCCGAAGGTGAAGCTGAAACTAAAATATCCTGAAATACCCACAAGCCTTCTAATAGGGGTGTGGTTGGATGGTGGTGGTGATCATCCCTTAGCTCATGTCCAAAGAGTTTGACGTCCCTCTTTAGACTATGTCCCGTTTGTTGCTAAGAAAGAGTTCCACATCGTGTTGCGTCCTTTTTGTAGTCGTCCGCACCTGTTGTTTTGACTTGAGATTTTCATCCTTTCGGATGCTCTCGACAATATCTCAAGCAAAAAGTGTTAGTACTAAAATAATTCACGAAAGATGTAGGTAGCCTTTTACCATATCTCAATGTGAGTTGTGGCCTGAAAAGTGGAGTCATCTGTTCATGGTACCTGTTTGGAATGAAATAACTGGAAACAACAAACACACCAACCCTCTTGGTTGTTGTATAATTATGACATTTATGGTTTAATACGTCTTCAAAGTGGGGCGGCCCTTTTGGACACCGGCGCTACTTTATGCAGAATAGTCTCTACAACAGTGAAATCTTGTGCTGGTGTGGCAACCCTTTTGGTTACCTATATCACTTATTGTATGTGGAATGATGAACTCTCTGGTTATATCCGATGATTGATTTATAAATTTTCCTTAAATTATCAATCTTTGGATAATCTTGTGCATTATTTGATATTGGATGCGAGGCGACTTACAGACATCCTCTGAATTTCTAGCTTTTAGGTAATCCTGCACATCATCCAACCTTGGATACAATATGACTTACAGATACTCCCTCAAATTAATCGTCTTTGGGTAATCCTGCACATAATCGATCTTGGTTATGAAAGGCTTATAGAGAACCCTTGGACGTATCAATTTGATAATCTTGCATATCCTTCCGTAAGGATTTAGTTGCGACTTACGAATAACCTTTGAACTATCAACTTTTGGACGATCTTGCACACTATCCGATTAGGATTTTATTGTGGCTTACGGATGACCTACAAGATATCAACTCATAGGTGATCTTGCACACTATCCTATTTCAAATAATATGACTTATAGATGACCTTTAAATTGTCAATTGCTAGGAAATCTTATATATCATTCATCCTTATATGGCGAACTGAAGGCATCCCTCCAAATCATGTGCTCTTAATGTATTCAGATGCTGATTCATGAAAATATGATGATATCCTCGATGCCAGCATTGTATCTTGCGTGTCAACAGATATATTGAATATTGATGATATCCTTGATGCCAGCATTGTGTCTAACGTATCGACAGATATATTGAATGCTGATGATATCCTCGACGCCAGCGTTATGTCTAGCGCATCAACAGATATTAAATCCTGATGATATCCTTAACACCAGCATTGTGTCTAGCGTGTCGACAAATATATTGGATGCTAATGATATCCTCTACGCCAGCATTGTGTCTAGTGTATCGACAGATATATTGAATGCTGATGATATACTCGACGCCAGCGTTATGTCTAGCGTGTCGATAGATATATTGGATGTTGATAATATCCTCTACGCTAGCATTGTGTCTAGCATGTCGACAGATATATTGGATGTTGATGATATCCTCGACGCCAGCGTTGTGTCTAGCGTGTCGATAGATATATTGGATGCTGATGATATCCTCTACGCCAGCGTTGTGTCTATCGCGTCGATAGATATTGAATAATGATGATATCCTCGACTCCAGCGTTGTGTCTAGCGAGTTAACAAATATTGAATGCTGATGATATCCTCGACACCAGCGTTGTGTCTAGCGCATCAATAGATATGTAATGGCCTTTGCGGCAATGATATGTGATGGTCTTTGCGGTAATGATATCAAATGGCCAGTGTGGCAGTGATAAAATAATTTTACCTAGCTTCATTATCAGTGTCCCGCTTTCTACATGTACCTGTACTCAAGGTAGACTATTAGTAGACACAAAGTCGCTTTTACTAGCGATATTTTTAGGAAACTTCTAAATACGATACGTGTAAAGAAGACAAAGTGCTTTTGTTTGTTGCCTACGATCTCAAGAAATGAGATGGACAAATCAAAAGGTCCTCAATAAATGGGCATTAAACCTATTTTTAGGGCTGCCCTAAAATACCGTTCTTGGGCATTAATGATCTGTTGTGGCTCCCAATTTGCTCAGAGATTTTTAAAAGAGACTCTCATTTTGCGTATTGATCCCTGCATCCATAGAAAAATGATTAGTTGAATGAAATTACTCCATGTTGACCTTCTTCGATTCTTGATTTGCTCCTTGCCATCTCTTGGGCATTCCACCATATTGAGACTTCCACCCTGACACTCTATCCCAAATGATGTCTAGGCAAGTACTAAGTAAGTGATTCATAAGATTTTTGAAAATAGTCTTAAATTCTGAAAATAATTTTGAAAACTTCTGTAAAATTTTAGAAAATTTCTGCCAGTCATGTCATGTAATAGCTCAATGAACGTCTTCCTCGCGGTTCAGACTATATCCGATGGATGGTTTCCAAAACTCATGATTATTGTTGGAGGGTTTCTTCAAGTAGTTCTATCATAGCCAAAAATTGAGTCTACCCAAACTTTGTTATAGTTGGTGGTTTCCAAAGCTTTAACCTCTGGTGCTGGGGAATTTGGAATATGTTCCGGCATTTGGTGGAAATTTTGAGGTCTTCCTCAAAATTTCTGCCCCAATTTAAACTTGTTTGATATAATACCAATCTGAGTGGATCTGAAGTCTTTGCTGATCTTCATTCTCTTTGTAGGATGCCGATTTTCTCTTGTGAATTTTCGAGATTTCTTCTCGAAAATTTTGCCCCAGTTTCCATTTCCTAGGGTTATATGACCGGGCCGTTGGGGCGCCTACGTATCCCGTTGAAGTAGGAATCAGGTCAAACGTAGTTCAGGACTATGCAAGGGATATATATAAAAAATCTAATGGGTTGACCGAAGCTGACATAGGCCGCCTACGTATCCCTTTTATGGAATTCAGGTCATCACGTAGTTTATACATAAAGGGAAAGGATTCTAGGCAGTTACACACTAGCAAACAACGTTATTACAAAGGTGATTACAAACAAACTAAGAAAACACAAAAACTAGAATGTCATTCAAACATAATATCTCTTTACTGCATCAGAATTGATTGGTTTGGTCCACTATGTGCCATCCATCTCAGACAAAATTAAAGATCCTCTGGATAGCACCTTGCGAACTATGTATGGCCCTTGCCAGTTTGGAGCGAACTTGCCCTTGTACTCCTCTTGGTGAGGGAATATTCATTTGAGAACCAGTTGCCCCACTTCAAATGCTCGAGTTCTTACCTTTTTGTTAAAGGCACGAACCATCCTGTGTTGATACAGCTGATCATGGCATACAGCAGCCAATCTCTTTTCATCAATTAACATGAATTGTTCATAGAGAGCACAGACCCATTCTTCGTTACTCAGTACAGCTTCCTGAATAATCCTTAGGGAAGGTATTTTGACCTCAGCGGGTATCACAGCTTCATTCCCGTAAGCTAGTAAATAGGGAGTTGCTCCTGTGGAGGTTTAAACTGTTGTTCGATACCCTAGCAAGGCGTAAGGTAACATCTCGTGCCATGATCTATCATTTTCGACCATCTTTCTCAAGATCTTCTTGATATTCTTGTTAGTAGCTTCTACGGCTCCATTCATTTGGGGACGGTACGTTGTCGAGTTGCGATGCACAATCTTGAACTGATCACAAATTTCTTTCATCAAGTGACTGTTCAGGTTTGACCCATTATCAGTAATAATCAATTTCGGCACTCTGAATCGTCAAATCAAGTTATTCCTAATGAAATCTGCAAGCACTTTCTTAGTGACGGCTCTGTACAAAGAAACTTCGATCCACTTAGTGAAATAATCAATGACAACCAAAATAAATCTATGCTCATTCGATGCTAATGGCTCTATTATTCCGATGACATCCATGCCCCAAGCTACGAAAGGCCAAGAAGAATTCATTACGTGAAGCTCGTGTGGAGGCATTCGAATCAGATCTCCGTGTATTTAACATTTTGGACATCTCTGTACAAACTTACTACAATCATTTTCCATAGTCATCCAGAAGTAACCGACTCTCGGGATTTTTCTGGAAAGGAGAAACCCATTCATGTGGGCCCCACAAACTCCAGCGTGTACCTCATTTATCAACTTATTGGCTTCCACCGCATCGACGCATCTTAGAATCCCAAATCAGAAGTCCTCCTAAAAAGAATTTCTTCACTTGGAAAGTAATTCCTTGCCAAACACCGGATTGTCTTCTTTTGGTCGTTACTAGCCTCTTCAGGATATATTTCAGATTCCAAATACCACTTAATGTCATAGTACCAAGTCCTTCCATCAGGTTCCTCTTCTACGTATATGCAATGCGTGGGTTTCTCCTTCAGGCTAACTTCCAAAGGATAGATGTAACTCTAATTTGGGTGATGAATCATGGAAGATATTGTGGCCAAAGCGTCAGCAAACTCGTTTTGTGTCCGTGGGATATGTCTGAAATCAACATCCTTGAATTTTCCACATAATTCTTGCACCAGCTCCACATAAGGAGTAATCTTAGAGTTTTTTACTGCCCATTCTCCCCATACCTGGTGAATCAGCAAATTTGAATCTCCGATGGCTAGAAATTCATGAACACCCATATCAAGTGTCAATTTGAGCCCCAGGATGTAAGCTTCATATTAAGCCATGTTGTTGGTGCATGGAAAACGTAACGTAGCAGTTATCGGATAATGCTGGCCCATTTTTGACACCAAAACTACTCCAATTCTTGAACCTTTGAAGTTGACCGCCCCATCAAAAAATAGCCTCCAATCGGGGTAGATTTCCGTGATATCTTCTCCTACGAACAAAACTTCCTTGTTTGGAAAGTATGTCTAAAGTGGCTCGTATTCCTTATCAACTGGGTTTTCAGCCAAATAATCTGTTAAGGCTTGCCCCTTGATTTCTTTTTGGGTTACATACACAATGTCAAACTCACTCAGCAATATTTGCCACTTGGCTAACTTTTCTGTAGGCATGGCCTTCTGGAATATATACTTCAATGGATCCATTCTCGTGATGAGGTAAGCTGTGTAGGACAACAGATAATGCCTCAACTTTTGTGCCGTCCAAGTCAAAGCATAACATGTCCTTTTTATAAGAGCATAACGGGCTTCATATGGTGTGAACTTTTTACTCAAGTAGTAAATGGCTTTCTCTTTCCTGCCAGTCTCATTATGTTTCCTGAGGACGCATTCAAAAGCATTTTCTGAGACTGATAGGTAAAGCAATAATGGAATTTCTTCTCTTGGTGGGACCAAAACCAGTGGTGCAGACAAGTATTCCTTGATGCGATCAAAAGCTATCTGACATTCTTCTGTCCACTCATTCAGTGCATTTTTCTTTAATATCTTGAGAATTGGATCACATATGACTGTTGATTGAGTGATGAATCTGCTAATGTAATTCAGACGACCCAGGAAACTCATAACTTCTTTCTTGGTCCTTGGCGGTGGCAAGTCTTGAATTGTCTTAATTTTGGATGGGTCTAGCTCGATCCCCTTTCTGTTGACTATGAACCCCAGCAACTTTCCTGATGGCACACCAAAATTACACTTAGCAGGATTTAACTTCAAACTGTACCTTCTTAATCTATTGAAGAATTTCTCCAGATAAGTTAGATGATCCGAACTCTTGCAGGATTTGATAATTACATCATCCACGTACACCTCAATCTCCATATGGATCATATCATGGAAAATCGTCGTCATGGCCCTCATATATGTCGCACCTGCGTTCTTGAGACCAAACGGCATTACCCTGTAATGATAAATACCCCAGGGCGTAATAAAAGCCATTTTTTCTGTATCTTTCTCATCCATCAGTATCTGATAATAGCCGGTGAAACAATCAATGAATGACTGTATTGCATGTTTTGCACAGTTATCGATGAGAATATGGATATTGGGCAACGAAAAATTATCTTTAGGACTGGCTTTGTTCAAGTCTCTATAGTCAACACAAATTCGAATCTTGCCGTCCTTCTTTGGCATAAGGACGATGTAGGCCAACCATGTTGGATATTTTGTGACCACGACAACCTTAGACTAGATTTGTTTTTTTCATTTCTTCCTTGATCTTTAGACTTAAATCTTGCTTGAATTTTCTCAATTTTTGCTTGACTGGATCAAACTCAGAATTTATCGGCAATTTATGTGACACAATGCTGGTGCTTAACCTTGGCATATCATCATAGGACCAAGCAAACATGTCGATATACTCTCACAACAGGTGGATGAGCTCTTCCCTTTGTGGTGCTACAAGGTCGACACTGATACTGATCTCTTTGATTTCATCGTGATCTCCCAAGTTGACTGTTTCAATTTCTTTCAGATTGGGTTTTTTGCGATTCTCAAATTCCTCCATATCTTCAACTAACCATTCCTCGTCATCATCCTTCCAACCATCATTGTCCCCTTCATTTTGTTCGCTCAGGCTTTGACATGACACAATATTGGCCGATTTTAAGCTACTGTTACTGTAATGGACAAACAAATTAAGTTAGATGATAAGAAAATAACAAAATATATGACTAGGAGCGTTTTAGAACTAATATAGTTTTCCAAATAAATAAAGGCCTTTTCATTGAAATTTGAGAAATAATTACAAAACCATAGCTTGTGACTTGCACAAATACAAGCCCTCGCCTTTTTTGAAAGCAATAAGATTCAAAAATAAAGTTTTAAGATATAAAAGGTGGATTGCGGGGCCTCCTCCGGATCATCACTGATTTCAAAACTATTAGTAATTGCCCTTTCATCTACCACGACGGGCGACGGGCTATGAGTGGAGTGGAGGTCCAATTTTGCAAAGCCTTCCCTGGCGCAATCTGCTTTACCCCGCTGGACTCTGGGAGATCTTTGGGTACAACATTATATCCTTTAAACAAATCTCCTATCCCATCCCCAAGAACATCATCATCTGACATCTCTCATACGGGAAATGACTGGAACAGGAGTGGCAAGGGCCTAAACAGACTCTTTTCTGGATCATCCTCAACCCTATCTTTTTTGGTAGGCTGATACCCTAACCCGTGCTTAGAGCTTCTCTCTGGGATCACAATAGGCTCGATAATTCCTTGTAAATTCTTGCCCAAGCCTCGACCAAGTTCGAACCTATTTCTTAATATCACAGTTGCAATCATTTTGTAGACAGAAAGCATTGATATTTTGGGTTTCAAATTTTTTTCTGCAACATTTACAATTTCCACTGTATAGAAACTGCTACCTTTTGGAACATCTTCAATCACCGGCACATAACCATTGGGACAGTCTGCTCGACTTCCTTCTCCTTGGATGACTACATGATCTTTCTAAATGAACTTCAATAATTTATGAAGGGGTGATGAAATTACCTTTGCCCAATGTATCCATGGTCTTCCCAAAAGCAGTTTGTAGCTAGGATGGATATCCATAACATGAAACTTAGTCTTATACTCAGCAGGCCCCATTTGGATGTGCAAATCAATCTCTCCTATGGTATCTCTCTGCCCTCCATCGAATGCTCTCACATTTATGTGGCTTTGATGAATTTTCCCCAGATCATAGCCCATTTAGACCAATGTGGAGAGGGGATAAATATTCACACTAGATCCATCATCTATTAATACCTAATTAAATGTATAATCTCAACAAATGACGGTGACATACATGGCTTTATTATGCATTGCTCCTTCAAACGGCAACTCTTCATCACTGAATGATATACGATGGTTCCCCACAACATTCCCCATCATCGCAGCTAAATTCTCAACGCTCGTTCCTGTGGGAACATACACTTCCTCCAAGACCTTCGACAGAGCCTGTTGTTGGTATTTCAAGCTCAATAATAGTGCCAAGATAGAGATTTGGGCTGGCATTTTCTCCAAGTGTTTGACAATTGAGTAATCCTTTGGTTGCATACGCCTCTAAAATTCCTCATCCTCTCCTTCAGTGATTGGCCTTTTCTGTGAATCTTTCTTGTTGGTCAATTCCTCAGGGATGTAACATCGTCCTGATTGCGTCATCCCCTGGGCAGTGGCGGTTTGCACAATAAATTCCTTCTTTGGAGGGGGAGCGTACACTTGAGTTGGTGTAGTCATCACTATAAATGGGGATTTCTCGTTGATACTTAAGGCAGCCACAGCTTTCTCTATCTTTCCTACCTCTTTCGCCCTTTTGCTCTTTTCAGAGTTCAGCTGGGTAATGTCTTGCTAGATGCCCATTCGCCTGCTATTTTAATCATGTTAACTGTAGGTCCCCCATGGTTGGGCAGTGGATTACTGCTAACATTTAGAGTAGGTGCCTAAAGCGTGATGACCTTTTGATCAATCAGATCTTGGATTCTGTGTTTCAAGATAAGATAGTCCTCGGTACTATGCCCTGCTACCCCTGAATGATAGATACAATTTTGATCAAGGTGATAAAATGGAGCTAGGATTGACAAGCTTTGGCCGTACTGGTTGTAAATGACCAGCATTCTTTAATTTTTTAAATAATTGGGTGCAACTTTTAGCTAGTGGGGTAAAGTTTTGGAAAGGTTTCTTTTCGTGGTTTGGACGTTGGGAGTTATACGGGCTTAGGTTTGTAGGAGGGGGTACTTGGTGGTAATTTGGAGGTGTTTGGAAATTTGTTCGGCTATTTGGGGGAGTAGTTTGGAAATGAGACTGATAATTTGGAGGTGGAACTGGGTATTGGGGAAAGATATTTGGCTGTGGAGCTTGGTATGATGGTGGGATATTTGGGAGTGGAGTTTGGTATTGAGGGTGGACGTAGAATGCGTAAGGAAGGTTAGGTGATGACGGGGAAGATAAAACGTTTCTAGAGTTGAACCGCTATTTCAATTTTGTAACAAAATTGGCAGAAACCCCACCTACCTCTTTCTTCTTCTTCTTAGAAAACATGGCAATTCCAGATGATGTCAGGGTTTTGGCAATTTTTCTTGTCCGAATACCTTCTTCCAATGATTCTCCTATTTTTACCAAATCCGCAAAGTTTGCTCTGACAGCGGACACTATCCTGGTATAATATTATCCTTCTTGAGTGCGAGAGAACACGAATACCATTTCCTCCTCAGACATGAGGGGTTGCACTTTGGTAGCTTCTTTCCTCCAACGAAAAGAATAGGCTCAAAAACTCTCAACGCTCTTTTGTTTGATTCAATCTAGTGAATACCTATCAGGGACTATTTTGATGTTGAATGCGAACCGGTCAAGAAAACCCTTGGCCAATGTTTTCCAACCTGTCAACTATTTCGGCTCTTGAGACATGAACCACTCCAAGGCTTTACCATTCAAACTTCGACTGAATAGGCGCATCAATAGCGCCTTGCTTTTCCCTATCCCTACCAGTTGCTCACAGTACCTTCTTAGATGGGCCATTGGATTTTCGGTACCGTCAAACATCTCAAACTTAGGGACTTTGTACCCTTCTGGTAGATCTACTCCCGGGTGAACACATAAATCGTCATACCCCAAATCATCGTGGTCCTTGGCTCTATGAGACTCTTTGATCCTCATGATCTCCTCCTTCATAGCTAGTAAATTCCTTTCATGCTGGGCTTTTCACTCTTTCTACTTCTCCTCGTAATGGTCCATCTCAAGATAAGAAAGGGGTTTATAGGTGTCAGGGGATACAATAGCCTGAAGGGGATTTGGAAGAGAGGCTTGATTTTGTGGATGAAAAGAATTTGGTTGGTAAGTGGGAAGGACATTTTGGAAATTGGGAAGGCTCTGCGGACTTTGCGAGTAGTTTGGCAGAAGTTGAGAAGGATTTCGCACATTTGGACATAAATTTGGTGGATTCAAAGGTAGGTTTGACGTATCTTGTGGATTTGGGAGTGAATCTTGCGGATTTGGAAATGTGTTTTGAGGATTTGGAAATGTGTTTTGAGGATTTGGGAATGGATTAGAAGGTGGGTTCTGTGGGGTTACAGATGGATTTTGTGGATGGTAGACGTTTGGATTATTTTCACGATTAGTATTTTGGACAAATGGAGGAGCAGAGCCGGATGATACGTTATTCGGCTGATCCCTGATAATAGCTGTGCTGAGGGGAGGAATTTGGAGTGGAGTCCCGTGTCCTTTCGGAGCGGGATCATTGATGGTGATGGCCAATTAACCAAATCCCGAGTGTGATTTATTTCTTCCTGAAGTATTTCTAACTTTCTTGCAAGTTCCGCAATCATCTCATTCTGTTCCGCTGTCACATTATCCCGGATAGTCAGTGCGCTTTCTTCGTCATTTCCCATTATTTTTGAATGATGGTCAGAGGATAGGATTTTGTGCACTTTCAATCGAGTGAAGTGGGGATGTTCTGCCAGCTTATATCAACATAGAGTAATTTCTATTATCTACTAAGTAAAACAACTCAAAGACAGATGTGTTAGTTTCCGTATGTGATAAGTAATGCAAAATATTTGACAGAAAATAACCATATAGAATTGTTTGAGTCCTAGACAAATTCATCCATAGGAGCATAGCGGATAAACTTGCCTTTGATCCAAACAAACACAACAAGCACACAAAACATTTTAATAATGTGTATCCTAACTGGGGTGACCCTTTTTGAGCCAAGGGTTCAGGCCTAACGATTTTTGAAGAAAGTATATGCTTCCCTAAAGTCAATCCATTATATTCCAACTTATATAGATATGAAACGGGCATAAATGCGTACAAACGATAACAAAAGAGGGATACAATCTTTGGGGGAAAAGGGAAATAACATGAAAAAGGATAAGATCCCACGCAGGGGAGAATAGAAAAACTAGCTACTGGAGGCTCCTTCGTCTGCCTTTGCCTTCTTATCTTTGTCCACTTCTCATATTGGTGACATCCGTCGGCACTCAAATTTTGCCTTAGATGCAACCTCCCAAGTCGATCAATTTCTTGCTTAACTTGCTTCAATTCTTATTACGAAAGTAAGCAAATCAAGCTTTTTCCCGACCCGCAAAGGATAATGAATTGAATTAGACAGGCATACATTTTCTTCAACACATAAATATGGTTCGTCTATAATTGACTCGGGGTCAATAGACGTAGGGCAGGTATTCTAATGGGCCCAGTACCCCGCTCGGGTATTGGGTCGTCCTAGGCTCATGCCTAAAATAGGGTTTTGGTTTCGTTCTATCCTAGGTATCTAGAGTAGGTTTGAACATTGGTTATCAAGCGGAAAACTTGATTTTGAAAATACGAACAGCGTCAGATGACTCACGTGCTGATAAGTTGTTCGTATTTCCAACACATTTTGGAATTGAACAATAGGGGCCGGGACATCCACGAAACCCCAAAACAGTTTATAAGATACAGAAATATGCCATGAGATGCGATAATTAAACTTTACATAATTGGAACACATAAACAGTAAATCAAAAGATGAAGTCAATAATTTGGTTAGAACCTAGTTAAAGATCCCCAGAAGAGTCGCCATTTCTGTTTTGCAGAAATTTTGACTTTTGAAGAGAGTCGCCACTTAATTTTGAAAAGGAATTAAGAAACCTTTATAAAACCCTTAAACGATCTAAAATAGAAAAATCATTTTAAGTTTGAGAATCTAGATAAGCGGTATCTATTAATGCTTTAGGAAGGTGTTAGGCACCTAAAACGTCCGCTAACTTGCGGTTATCCGAACTGTTTGAAAATCGTCTTTCGATTAACCTTGAAAAAAATATTAATTTGTTGGAAAAAGTAATTTGTTTAGGAAATATTTTTAAGGTTTATGCAAAACCAGTTTTTAGCAACTTAGTTAGGGATTTTAACTAGGTTCGCAAGAAAACACATAAAACAAATTAGCAAAAGTAAAAGGGAAAGGGTAGAAGCAGAAGGACTTGAGCCATTAGGCCCAAATCGACAACCCTGTCCTAATCTAGAAATTGGGCTTTCAGCCCGACTTCCACCTATCCTAATTCTATGTTTACGAGCCTTTAGCTCGAGTCTCGCTTCTCCTGTATTAAGTACAACTTTGGCTTCGAGGCCAAAATGAATAAATAAATGAATACGACAATAAGTAAATAAACAAAATAATAAATGAGACTTTGGGGTCTCGTAGCCGCTTTAAATGATAGGACTTTAATCCATTTGTTCTTCTTTCGACTTCTCGTATCCATATGCTACATGCTCAAATTTGGGCTTTTATTCGGGCCTGACTTGATAGACATGGTGGGCCTCTGTGACCCATTAATAGATGCAAGGGTAAAGAGTCCATTTGGACTCCAAGCGGATTCATATGCAAGGAAAGAGATAAAGGAGACTAATACGCGTTCATAGTACCAAACGCCACACAAATAAATAGTATGATAGATCAATAGATGGAAAGGAATTCGTGGTCATCCAAAATATAAAATTTCAAGAGAAATGAATCGACTTCACACATACATAGTGATTGAAAACAGGAGCAATTTAAAAAAAAAAAATCGATGTGCGTAGAGGTTGATTATTTATTCTATTACTAAAACTCAAGGTAGCAACAAAGACTTGGAAGGAATCAGGAAACAACCAAAACAGAACTTCTCCCACAGAGTAATCACATTAATTAGGCATGTCACCACACATATAACCCACAAACAACTTTTACCCTATTGAATTTTTCTAGCAAACGATAACACGAAAAAGAAGATGGCTTTAAATAAAACGTGAACATGATTTTGTGTTTAAACGGATGCAAAACTCTTAACCTTAGGTACTGAAATGAATCGGAAAGGTGGGAAGGAGTAGTGCAACTAAAAACGCTTTCTTATCCAACAACAGTAAGAATGATGTAAGAAGAGGTGTATTTAACAGACAAGTCAATAGGATACTAAAGTTTCATACAAGTGGTATACAAGCTAATAAGATTTAGTAATGACTTAGGAAAAGTTAGTTCTAGAATCAATTTTCAACTAAGAACTACAAGTGTACATGTTAAACTTATATCGAAATAGGTAAAATAAGGGAATAAACACTATAAATAGAAAAGACTTCTTTTATTTAAATTTTATAAAGAAGTCTCACAAATGAGGCTCCTATGAACAAATCCCCAAAAAGATGCAAAATCATTTGAACCCATCATCTTGTCCAGCTTCTAATTTTATGGACCTATCCTTTTACCCGAAGAGGGTCACTGCACTTTTACTCAAATTGAAACATTCAGATAAGCACATCTTGTCGAGTATAAGGTGTATAAACATGAAAATCCTATAACATACATTCCATAAATGAATAATCTCAAGTACACATGGTACATAAACCATCAGTTGTGGCAACAACATAATACGCAAATATTTTTCCCCCAAAATATAGAGCACATACACAATTGTTTTACGCAGTACCTAATAGTGTTGATTAGAACAAGCAATTTCATAAGATAGTTTTCATCATACACTAATCATCTCGTTCGAACATGAATCACGAAC
>NW_025889974.1:0-6019 GCF_002878395.1 Capsicum annuum | reverse complement strand
ACTATTCACGGTTCGATCGAAATGTTTATAACTCATCGCTCGGGTGTCCGTTTTAGATGATCCACATATTGTTGGAAAGCTTATTCAATACTATACGCAATGGTGGGTCATAATCTAAGATATTCGGCATGAAAAATTTATAATTCATTTTAGAAGATAGAACCTAACACGTTTACGCATAAAATTTCAATGAAAAATTTCCCGGGGTATTACGTCATCCCCCCCTTGGAAACATTCATCCTCGAATGATGCTATACATGCCAAGATTAGATAAGGAATAGAGCATACAGCTGAAACCATTAGTTAGACTCATCACCACATCGTTTCTCACCCCGAATGCAACATAAAATGCATAAATTCAAGAAACTACAGCTGAACACATAACAAATGACAGCTGAACTATTGTAACTTTTATCAAAAGTGCATGATTAAGGAAAGAACGGTACCTTTGGCTTGATCGGAGTTTCAGAAAATAGGTGCGGGTAGTTGGATTGCATATCCGCCTCAGCATCCCAAGTTGCACCCTCAACAGATTGGTTTCGCCACAACACCTTGACCAAGGTAACTTCTTTGTTCCTTAGTCTTCGGATACTGAAATAAAGAATCTCTACGGGAATATCAAAAGAAAGATTTTCTTGAATGTCAGCACTCACAGAGGAATCCACTACCACAGAATCGCTAGTATGCTTTCTAAGCATGGAGACATGGAATATTGGATGAACAGAGGACAACTCGGAAGGCAACTCGACCTCATAAGCTACCTTACCAACACGGTTAAGAATTTTGTAAGGGTCAACATAATGGGGGCTAAGATTCCCCTTCTTTTCGAATCTCTTCACCCCGTCATGGGTGAAATTTTAAGATACACTAGGTCACCAACTTAAAACTCAAGCTCTCTCCTTCTAACATCCGCATATAACTTCTGACGACTCTGCACAGTTTTCAACCTTTCCCTAATTAACTTAACTTTTTCCATAGCCTCAAATACCGAATCAGGACCACTCATAGCCACTTCACCCACCTCGAACCAACCTATGGGTGATCTACACTTCCTCTCATATAAGGCTTTAAATGGAGCCATGCTAATACTAGAGTGGAAACTGTTATTGTAAGCAAACTCTATCAACGGTAAGTGATTATCCCAACTTCCCTTAAAGTCAAGTGAACAAGCTTTTAACATATTCTCTAAGGGCTGGATGGTCCACTCAGCCTGACCATCGGTCTGCAGATAAAAAAGCAGAACTCAAAAGCACTTGGGTACCAAGACTCTTCTAAAAAGCTTTCAAAAATTGTGAAGTGAACTGAGTACCCCTATCCGAAATAATAGACAAAGGAACTCCATGCAGACTGACTAGCTCTTGGATATACAATTTAGCGTAATCCTCAGCAGTATATAGAGTATGAATAGACAAGAAATGAGAAGACTTAGTCAATCTGTCAACCACAACCCAAATGGAATCATGATGGCATTGGGAAGGAGGTAAACCAATCACGAAGTCCATAGTTATCTCTTCCCATTTCTAGGTGGGAATACTAAACTCTTGCATCATACCACTAGGTCTTTGGTGTTCAACCTTAACCTGTTGGCATGTTCACACTTAGCTACAAACACTTCTATATCTTTCTTCATGCCACTCCACCAATAGATTTCCCGCAAGTCTCGGTACATCTTGGGGGCACCCGGATGAATAAAATATCTCACCCCGTGCGCTTCAGCCATAATCCTCTGTCTCAGATCATCAACATTCAGGACACACAATCTACCCTGCAACCTCAACATACCATCTCCCCCTGGGAGAAAACGTCTACTTTTTGGTCCTTGACAGACTCCTTTAGTCTGACCAAACTAGCATCTAAGTATTGCTTTTCCTTCACTTCCGAAACCAAGGAGGATTCAGAACTACTCTGAACCCCTTTACTACCTTCAGCAGAGTCAAACAACCTAACCCTTAATCTAGGCAAACTATGTACATCACGAGCCAACTCTTTTTTACCTTCTACCACATGCGAAACACTACCCATGGACACTCTACTTAGGCCATCCACCACAATATTGGCCTTGCTCGGATGGTACATCACACTCATATCATAATCCTTCAACAATTCTAACCATCGTCTCTGCCTAAGATTCAATTCTCTCTGGGTAAACATATACTACAGACTCTTATGATCAGTGAAAACATCAACATGGACACCATACAAATAGTGTCTCAAGATTTTAAAAGCAAACACAATAGCAGCTAACTCAAGGTCATAGGTGGGGTAATTTTTCTCATGTGTTTCAACTGTCTAGAAGCATAAGTTATAACCTTACCTTTCTGCATCAATACGCAATCCAACCCAACTATCAAAGAATCACAGTACACCACAAAACCATCAACACCATCAGGCAAAGTCAAAATAGGGGCTGAAGTGAGTCGAGTCTTCAACTCCTAAAAACTCTTCTTATAAGATTCAAACCACAAGAACTTCACTTTCTTTTGGGTCAACCGAGTCATAGGAGACGCTATAAAGTAGAAAACTTCAAAAAAATAGAGGTATTAGCCGGTAAACCCAAGAAACTTCAGATATCAGTCGGAGAAATAGGTCTAGGCCAATTTCTAACAACTTTGGTCTTTCGGGGATCAACTCTAATACCCTCAGAAGAAATGATATGACCCAGAAAAGCAACTGACCTTAGCAAAAACTCACACTTACTAAACATGGAAAACAACTTGTGATCTCTAAGGGTTTGCAAGACAGTTCGGAGATGATCAGAATGTTCATCCTCACTACGGGAGTACAACAGTATATCATCGATGAACACTATAAGAAATATATCCAAATATGGTCTGAACACTCGATTCATGAGGTCCATGAAAGCTGCTGGGGCATTAGTTAACCTAAAAGACATAACAAAAAACTCAAAATGTCCATAACGAGTTTGGAAAGCGGTTTTCGGGATGTCACACTCCCTAATTTTGAGTTGATGATAGCCGGAACAAAGGTATATCTTAGAGAAATAACTTTCACCTTGCAATTGGTCAAACAAATCATCTATTCTTGGAAGGGGGTACTTATTTTTAACAGTGACTTTATTCAGTTGACGGTAATCAATGCACATACGCAAAGAGCCATCTTTCTTTCTCACAAACAACACATGTGCACCCCAAGGAGAAATACTGGGCCTTATGAAAACCTTATCTATTAGATCTTTGATTTGCTCTTTCAGCTCCTTAAGTTTTGTAGGGGCCATACGGTAAGGAGGAATAGAAATGGGCTGAGTATCGGGAAGAAGATCAATCCCGAACTCTATCTCTCTACTTAATCTTCTCTGCCTCAATCTATTAGGCATGAGTCATTAGCCTAGAAAGATTCATCTCACTATTTAGCATAGCAAACCTATACTCTTTAACTACATAGCTAGACACTCCAGTCACAAACGTACTCATACTAGCCCGATTATTAGCCACTAAGTTTGAAGCATACTTGGCAAACTGATTGAACTTTAGACAGTACTCCCTAATAGTCATAGAGCCCTGTCACAGGTTTATAAACTCTTCTACCTTTATCTCCCTCATCTTCAAAGGGAAAAACATATCTAGGAATGAATCTTGGAACTCTTGCTAAGTTGTAGGGATAGCTCCCTCACCTCTACCTTTCCTCAAAGCAACAACCCAGTTATAAGAAAGGTTTTTCAACCTATACGAAGCCAACTCAACACTATGTTCCTCAGATACATGCATCACCTGAGTAATCTTCCGCACCTTCTCTAAAACCAACTGTGGATCCTCATCAGACTTGGACCCATAGAATTCCAAAGAATTCATCCACATGAAGTAACGGATCCTGGCAGGAGCTAAATTATCTCCCTGCTGCTGTGGAGATGGAGTCGGGATGGCCTGAATATATGCAGTAACAGCTTGGGCCAGCGCCTGAAAGGCTTTCCAAAATTCAGCACGAGACATATTTTCATTCAATGGATCAGCGGGTTGAGGTTGCTGACCATTATTATTTCTTCTTGCTTGATGTGGAGACATATTTCTGAAAGAGAAGAGCACGAATCAATAGTAGAGAGAGACACTTTAAGAACGATAGACTTCTGAAAGAAAGAATCACAGTTTTTCCTAAAACATCTTGTAGCCTCTTTGTCATAGATGTGGCGTGCTACACACCGATGATCAAGACTCTACTTAACACGACTTGTCAGACTCCCGAGGATATCATAAAACCTTAGGCTCTGATACCAAGTTTGTAATGCCCCAAAAACGGGTTTCGGAGCACCACACGGAGTTTGAAACTACGAGTAGCCCCAAGCTAACCCTTTGAGCCATTTTCATTCAGTTCAACATGAATCAATGGGGTTTCCATAAATAACCCTCAAATATGAACAGAGAAATCATCATCCAAGAATAAAAGAATTTCAGAAAGATAACAAAATACGACTTATTAGTCAACTCCCAACATCTATACTAGTCTGACAAGCCTCTAAGAAAATCAATAAAATCAACGAGCCATTGAGACTTACCTAAAATGACACATACTCAGTTATAAAATATAAATAATTTTGTGAAACCAACATCAGACATTACATCCTCGGAACATGAGGACTCACCACGACAGAGGATGTAGAACAGCGTGCCCGAAGAATCATAGTCGAACTTAGAATTGAGTAGCTGAACCTACATTCTGAGAAAATGCAGCCTAGATTCGAAGATATGGGTCAGTACCATGGAAAAGAATTAAGTATTTGGGGGTGTAAGTAGTTGTATAAACCTCATCATTATAAATATTTATAAGAAATATGTAGGATGTATGAAAGACTCACATAGCCTGAAGAAAATCATCATAATCATGAGAGGATAAAATAAGTACAATAACACATATGAGTCATCATATAATTTGTCAATCACTTTCAATTCATAAAGAATATCAATTCGTAAAATGTAAAAATCATTTAAATCTTTCAAAACAATAACTTTCACAATTTCACTTTCAAATCACTTCACCATTCACCATAGATACAAGGAAACACACATACATTGGGAGATCCTATAACCGACATAAACCATGTGAGCTACATGGATTCCAACGTACAACCCACTTTGAGGAGGGCCATCCTATCCTTGTCATCGGAGTAGGACTATCGATATCAAATCTACACAAACTAGTGATCACTATATAAATCTGCTTCAGGCTCACTCCTAAGGGGTCACGTAGTTCTAGGGAAGTAAGGTTGCTTTATACCTCCCCCTCGATGCTAAAGATTTCTCTTAGACTTAGCTCATATCATTTCAAAGAAAATTCACAACAAAACAATTTTAGTAATATATAAATATACATAGGGAGCCATCATGCTTCTCATCTATCAAAATCAACCACGTTGTGGATTTCTTTCACACTCAAGTTCAAAACAACTCCATTAAGACCAAAAGGCCGAATCATTCAAAATATCTCAAATATTCAATATCAACATGCTTATAACACACACTTTCTCAAAAAAAATACAATTTCTAATGGGGATTCACGACCCAAATATCATAATCATGATAAATATTGTTCAAGATTCATGCTTTATATCTCCACACATGTAAATTCATCTTCGAAATTCATAAACATCAAGATTTCATAATAATCATCATAAGATATAGGTTCATGCTTCAAATTTGTAAAAATCAAATAAAAATTATGCCTTTCTAAAGAAAATTACTTTTGGGAACAATAACAAAAGAGAATTCTTGTTGAAAAACCCACATACTTTGAATGATGGTTCTTGGAGTTCTTGAACTAGGAACTTTAAATCTTGAATAAATTTGCAGAATTAATGGTGAACTTTTGAGGTTCTTGAAGTTGGATGTAGGAGCTTAGAGTTTTCTTTTTGAGGGAATTTGATGAAATATAATATATAATGCTTCTAATAGGCTTTAATATAGGGTTTAGCTAGATTTTCAGTGAGGGGGAATGACCAAAATGCACCTAAAAATCAAATAATTCTCAAATCTGTCCTTTGGTGGACTATTTTGATAGTCTGAAGTAGATC